>NC_068982.1:78553557-78555238 GCF_001194135.2 Octopus bimaculoides | reverse complement strand
ATATATATATATATATATATACATACATATAATTAATAGCAACAGAAGCAGTACTAATACCAAAAGGTATTAGTGTTAGAACACAGAATACATAGTGCATGCTACAATACTTAATGTGATGAGCTGAAAATAATTAATCAATCAAACACATACATACACACAAGCACACGTGTGAGTGCACGTGCACACACACATATACACACTCTCTCTCTCTCTCCCTTCCAACACCTATACAGTTATTAAATATTCATGTTTTGGTAAATGGTAGAAAATATTTTTCATACTTTTATTGTACTTGAATTCTATGTTTAAACTTTTAGAGGTGGCCATTTTCAATGTCACTCCTTCTCCTCTACCGCCTCCACTTTCTTCTCCTCATCCCTCTCCCTCCATTGTTCTTGTCATCCTGTTCCTCTTCTCTGCATCATCAACATCGTCATCATTGTTGTTGTCATTGTCATCATTATAATCCTACTTGTTGTTGTGGTCTTCTTTCTCTTTTGCTTCCTCCTCCTCCACCTCATCATCATCAATGCCCATTGTCATTGTCGTCATTTTACATCTGCTTTCCATGCTGGTATGGGTTAGACAGGTCACTGCTGCTCTTCTAGATCAGTCAAATTATGAGTTTTAGTTTGGTTTGGTGTCTACTTCTGGACGTCCTTCCTAATGCCAACCAATTTACAGAATGGATTGGGTGCACTTGTTCTTCCCTACCATTAAAGAGGATTGGGGTGAGACCCTGAGGGATACGAAATGGTGGATAATTGATGAGTATCAATACCAAACAGCCTGGGAGGGAGTATAGGTAGAGTGTAGTGAATACATGAGTATCTTGGTGAGGTGGCCTTAAACAAATGTACCAAGGTGAATGAGACAGAGAGTGTGATATATCATCATCATCATCATCATTTAATGTGCATTTTCCACGCTGGTTTGGGTTTGTCAGTTTGACAGGGTACAATGAGCCATAGAGGTGCATCATATTCTATGTCAGGTTTGGCTTGGTTTCTATGATCAGATGCTCTTCCTAATGCCAACCACTTTATAGTATTTACTGAATATTTTTTTCAATGACACTGGTACTAGTGGGTTTGCCAAGTAAATTGCAAGACAGAAATGAAGTGAAAAGTGAGGGAAAAGGGAAAAGTCCCACCTCAAGTAAATGAGGAAATATTTGAAATGGTGGAAAGATTTTATGCCAGGGACCAGCAGAGATGTCTGGGTATGAAAAAGATACATGGCTACTCTGTATCTATATAACAATGGAATGGTGTATCTAAGAAAAAGGAATGACAGTGAGTTGTGAGCGCAAAACCCTCAAGATGCAAGAATTGATATGGCCAGTGGATCAGGAGAGGATTGATATATATATATATATATATATATATATATATATACACACACAAAAATAAGAGGAATGACCAGCAAAAGTGGACTCCTATATGCTAGAAATAGATGCCGAATCATCTAACCACGAAAAATATGTTCTCAGTAAAAATTTAGCGACACAGCAGACTGTAAAAGGGCAATACTAAATAAAAAAAACGATTAACCTACGTACCATGGTTTCACCTGTTAAAATTTACATAAGTAAATATCTGCAGGATCATCAGCGTAGTCTGTCGATTTATAGAATATAATTTCCAGAACTAGACACAAGACGTCCATCCGAAAGGGA
>NC_068982.1:78551372-78552486 GCF_001194135.2 Octopus bimaculoides | reverse complement strand
AAATAATTCAATTTAAAATTGAAGAAATACAGACTTTTTACGGGATGAAACAGAAAAAGATGGTGAAGCTAAGATCTCACCTCCAAGCGAACTACAAAATAAAATAAAAGAACGAACAATTATCTACAAAACCTACAATTTAGAGACAAAGAAATTTGAACACTTGGAGGAGGGGACAATTGAAAAATGTCTTGATTCGACAATGAACAAAATTAAATATTTAACAAGGGGAACGAAATTCGCAACTGTGGAAGCAAGGTTCGAGTCGTCAGAACGTGCAAGAGAATATTCGACTCGAACCTTGCAAAGTGGAAACATACTGCTGCTACCGTTATACCTGGGACGGAGAACATCCAGGATTGAAATTAAAAACATCCCCCCTGAAGCAGAGGTAGGGTGGATTTTGGCCACCCTCCTCTGCAAGAGAGAGAGGAAAAAAATCAAAATAATCGAAATAACACGAGACGGTCCACAAAATTGGTGAGGTCAGACCCAAGAGATTCTGGCCCAAACCACAAGCATCGACCTTGAGGATTTACCGGAAACTATTGTAATGGATGACATGAACATCCCTATTCTCGTCGAAGGGAGAAAACTACGCTGCTACAAGTGCGGCAAGAAGGGCCACATAAAAGAGAAGTGCCCCGAAAACAACAAATCAGACCAACCTACACCTATTCCCTCTACCTCCAAGGAAGTTACCGCAAAGGACAAAAAAAAAAAACAGAATAAAAAAAACCCGAAGCAAAAAAGGATGTACCTGAAAACAATAGAAAAAACAAAGAAAGTGCACCCTTGGATACAGAGGTTACAGAAAAAAACGCACCTACCAAAGAGGGTGAACTCCCAGCCAAGGAGGCTGTTACCAGAAGTTCATCCCACCAAGAGGTAACACACGTAAGAGAGGAGTACATTACGGATAGTGAAGAAGAAAAAACTGTGATTACAGACGATTATAAAGTGTGCTCTAGTAAGAGACAAAAAAAAACTGATTCCTCGAAAGCAATTCGAGCTAAAATATCCAAGCCCTCTAACACAGAAAAGAAAAAAAGAAAATGTCCTTCATAAACATCCCCAAATCCAGTGATCTAGTAACAGTGGCTTACAAAGCCAA
>NC_068982.1:78550390-78550989 GCF_001194135.2 Octopus bimaculoides | reverse complement strand
GTAGGGGAATGGTCTCAAATGTTTTGAGAACCAATCCCCTAACTAGATAAATGAGGGTAAGGTAGCTTTCTTTTCTTCTATGACTCGTAATGATTGCGTTGGATATTGCTTGTTTGAACGTGCGTGGCCTGTACTCGAAGAGGAAGCAGGCGTGCCTCCTCGACGACCTCAGGTCACATGATATAGATGTGATGGTTGTTACAGAGACCAAGCTGGACAAGCTGCAGGCCTTCTCTGCACTCCTGGACGGCTACGAGAAAATAATTTCTCCTAGCCGGGAGGGAGGGAGAGAGCAGAGGGGTGGCTGTCTTGATCCGTAAAAACTTGGTCATGCAGGTAAGTACAATCTTCGTGGACCCAGAAGGCGAGTTGGTCGTTCTGGATCTAACATACAGTGGTAAGGCCTTCAGGCTGGTGGGCATCTACGCGCCTAGTAATGCAGGCAAACGGGTTGGCGTCTTTCAACGCCTGGAGAATTTCCTGGTAACATCAAAGACACTAGTGGTACTAGGTGACTTCAACGCTATACTGGATAGCGTGGGCTCAACTGATAGAAAAGGAAACTCTTGCCTCATCGATCTGCTGAAGCGTTTCAGGCT
>NC_068982.1:78549670-78550380 GCF_001194135.2 Octopus bimaculoides | reverse complement strand
GATAAGATACATAGACAGGGATCTGGCTACTGGAAGTTGAACAAGACTTTGTTGGATTGCAAGGCTTATCGTAGCCAGATTAAGGAGTTAGTGAAGAGGGCACTTACCGGCGCTGTTATCAACAACCGGTGGTGGAGTGCCCTCAAAAGAGTCCTTCGATTTGAGTCAATTAGATTTAGCAAACAGTTAAGTCTAGAACAGACTAGAATAGAAAGAGATTTAGTTAAGGCATTAGACGAGGCATTGAGAACGGGCTCTGCGTCGCAACTGTTGGCGGCGAGATCGGCACTGGACCGATACCTCAATGCCAAACACGAAGGATGCAGAGTCCGAACTAGGACACGTGCAATGGGCCGTGAAGGTATCAATGTTGCTAGATGAGCTCGCTCGGAAGAAACAGCCAAAGAGATCAGAGAGGTGCTTTCCGAAAGCCCCGGGGACAAGTCGCCGGGTCTGGATGGTCTTCCCTACGAATTTTACAGTAGCATGCCAGACTTGTTCGGGGATATACTGGCCAGTGTGTACACGAATTGGCAGCAGAATGGGAGGATTCCCAAAGCTGTGAGCCGAGGAGTGGTGACACTGGTCAGGAAGGACCCGAGCAAGGGGGATAATGTTAATAACTTTAGGCCCATAACTCTGTTAAACACAGAGTTAAAGATTTTGGCCAAGGTGCTCGCAAAGAGTGTTAGGGTTGTCGTGAGCGACCT
>NC_068982.1:78545074-78547837 GCF_001194135.2 Octopus bimaculoides | reverse complement strand
ATATATATATATATATATATATATATATATATATATACACTTATAGTTTTTGTACGTGGCAGATGCTCAGGTGCAATAAACACTGTAAATATGCAAGAAAAAACTTCTGCCTCATTCCAGGGAGAAAATCTAGAGGTAGTTGATAGCTTCCGATATCTGGGTGACCAAGTTTGTAGCCAACCTCCTCTTCATTGGACACTAAACTCTGCTTGCGAATACCTGTTGGGGCAAGTGAAACCGAAATTAAAATTGAACCATATTCGATTACTGGCACCTGCACCAGTGGAGCACTAACATCACTGTCTGAGCATGTTCATTGCCAGAGCAGCTGTCTGGCTTCTGTACTAGTGACCTGTAAATAGCACCATTTGAGTGTAATCATTACCAGCGTCGCCTTCTAGCACTTGTGCTGGTGGCACGTTAGAAAATCATTCGAGCGAGGTCGTTGCCAGTGTCGCTGGGCTGGCTCCTGTGCAGGTGGCACGTAAAAATCACCTTTTTGAGCGTGGCCATTGCCAGTACCATGTGACTGGCCCTCGTGCCGGTGGCATATAAAAGCACCCACTACACTCTCGGAGTGGTTGGCGTTAGGAAGGGCATCCAGCTGGAGAAACTCTGCCAGATCAGATTGGAGCCTGGTGCAGCCTTCTGGCTTGCCAGTCCTTAGTCAAATCGTCCAACCCATGTTAGCATGGAAAGCGGACGTTAAACGACGATGATGATGATGATATATATTTACCTTTATTCATTTACTTGTTCTAGTCATTTGACTGCAGCCATACTGGAGTACTGCCTTGAAGGATCCTAGTCAAACAGATCAACCCCAAGACTTACTTGGTCTCTTTGTCGAACTACTAAGTTACAGGGATGTAATTACACCAACACCAGTTTTGAAGCAATGATAGGGAGACAAACACAGACACAAAGACACAGACATGCATATATACATATTGATATATACAATGAGCTTCTTTTAGTTTCCATCTACCAAATCCACTGACAAGGCTTTGGTTGGCCCAAAGATATAGTAGAAGACACTTGCCCAAGATGCCACGAAGTGGGACTGAACCCAGAAACCATGTAGTTGGGAAGCAAGCTTCTTACCACATAGCCATGCCTGCACCTATATGTATGTATGTTTGTAAGTATGCATGTATGTATGTACGTATGTATGATTGTATGTATGTATGTATGAGAAAAATAAAACAGAGAAACTGACATATAGAGCATAATACAATTTTGAATGATATCAAACTCATTTCCACCCACAGCTTTTTCCATGGCCAAAGCGGACATTAAATGATGATGATATATAAATATATATGCACACACATGCATAGATATGTGTATATAAAAATTTGTGTGTGTATATTAAGAATGAAATGTCCAATTTTCTTATGCACCAAGTTTGACAGTCATTAAATCTAATGTTTTATCCTGACAATTCTTTGTTTTACAACGTTGAAGAGTTACATCACCAGTTTTTGAAATGCAATTCTTGGTGTCTCATTATATCGTGAGTTTTCTCGGGTAATCAATTTTTGTGAACCCAGAGATAGATCAAAAATTTGTGTTGTTTATGAATGTGAGTTCCACCATAGAACCAATGCATCCCAGACAGCTCGAAACATCAGTGAGATGTTTGGTGAAGATGTGGCAAATGAGCGCATTGTATGCCGATGATTTGAGAAGTTCCAATCTGGTGACTTTACTCTTGAAAATCAGCCCTGTAGTAGACATGAGACCGAGGTGGATAATGATGAGCTGGAAACTGTAGTGAAAGTGGATACATCTCAAACTATATGTGAGTTAGCAGCAAGGTTTGATGTTTTGATTCTAACTGTATTCGACCATCTGAAACAAATTGGCAGGGTAAAGAAGCTGGACAAGTGGGTACCACACGAACTAAACAAGCATCAAATGACATGTCATTTTGAAATTTGCTCTTCTTTGCTGTCATGACATAAAAGCAAACCAATTTTGCATTGTGTTGTTATGTGTGATGAAAAATGGATTCTTCTCAACAATAGCAAGCATTGTGCATGGTGGTTGGATAGAGACGAAGTGCCAAAACACAATCCAAAAAAGAATATTCACCAAAAAAAGCTAAGGTGTTTTTTTGGTGGTCCAGCGCTGGTGTCATCCACTACAGCTTCATGAGACCTGGTAAGTCAATTACAGCAGATGTATACATCAACCAATTGGAAAAAATGATGAGTGAACTTGCAATTAAGCAACCAAGAGTGATCAATCGAGTCAGGCCAATTCTCTTGTAAAGACAGTGCACAACCACATGTTGCACAATGAACACTAGTCAAGTTTCAGGAACTGAACTTGGAAGTACTCTGTCATCCACCATATTCACCAGACTTTGCACCAGCTAACTATCATGTTTCCCAGGCATTAGACAACATTTTGCAAGGAAAAAAAACTTCAAATCTGAAGATGCAAAAACAGCCTTTTGTGATTTCATCACCTCTTGCTCTTCAGAATTCTTCGCTGCTGGCGTAAATAAGCTACTGATAAAATGGCAAAATTGTGTTGATGATTTAGGTGTATACTTTGATTAACTGCATTGCTTTTTGTTGAGATAAAGTAAAATAAACTTTTAGTTCAAAATCAGACATTTTGTTCTTTATGACATGATATATATATATAAGTGCAGGAGTGGCTGTGTGGTAAGAAGCTTGCTTCTCAACCACATGGTTCTGGGTTCAGTCCCACTGCATGGCACATTGGGCAAGTGTCTTCTACTATTGCCTT
>NC_068982.1:78544708-78545064 GCF_001194135.2 Octopus bimaculoides | reverse complement strand
CAGTCCCACTGCATGGCACATTG
This sequence comes from Octopus bimaculoides, assembly GCF_001194135.2. Taxonomy (NCBI): domain Eukaryota; kingdom Metazoa; phylum Mollusca; class Cephalopoda; order Octopoda; family Octopodidae; genus Octopus; species Octopus bimaculoides. Next base: position 78,545,041 of record NC_068982.1, on the reverse strand, counting down.
GGCAAGTGTCTTCTACTATTGCCTTGGGCTGACCAAAGTAGATTTGGTAGATGGAAACTGAAAGAAGCCTGTCGAATATATGTATGTATTTGTGTGTCTGTGTTTGTCCCCCACCATTACTTGACTACCAATGTTGGTGTATTTACATCCTCGTAACTTAGCAGTTTGGCAAAAGAGACTGATAGAATAAGTACTAGGCTTACAAAGAATAAGTCCTGGGGTTGATTTGTTCAACTAAAGGTGGTGCTCCAGCATGGCCACTGTCAAATGACTGAAACAAGTAAAAGAATAAAAAAATATATTTATATGTATATATACATGCATTTGTATATA
>NC_068982.1:78539638-78544698 GCF_001194135.2 Octopus bimaculoides | reverse complement strand
TTTTACTTGTTTCAGTCATTTGACAGTGGCCATGCTGGAGCACCACCTTTAGTTGAACAAATCAACCCCAGGACTTATTCTTTGTAAGCCTAGTACTTATTCTATCAGTCTCTTTTGCCGAACCGCTAAGTCACGGGAATGTAAACACACCAGCATCAGTTGTCAAGCAATGTTGGGGGGACAAACACAGGCACACAAACACACACACATACATATACATATATACAGCAAGCTTCTCTCAGTTTCCGTCTACCAAATCCACTCACAAGGCTTTGGTCGGCCCGAGGCTATAGTAGAAGACACTTGCCCAAGGTGCCACGCAGTGGGACTGAACCTGGAGCCATGTGGTTGGTAAGCAAGTTACTTACCATGCATATATATATATATATATATAAATATAAATATATATAAATAGATAGATATATATACACAGACATACATATACATAAATGTACATACAAATATATATGTATGTTTGCATATACGTATGTATATTTATATACACAGAGATGAATAAGAGAAAATGGATTAAATGACATTCTTTATTCCATATCACTACAATTGTTTCCACACATCATCACACCCATAATACATTGGTGAAATGTGATAATTAACATATCACATAATCACTATCGTCCTTGAAAGGTGTAACGTGTTTTCCTTCAGGTGATTATTTTGAATAATCCCTTTGTTAGATCAGACTGTCATTTCACTCTATAAATACCTAAAAGCAGTGTACTATTTTCAGCAATTTGCACACAAAACATAAAGCCCATAGATAAAAAGACAGACAAAGCAAAAGTATGATCAAAATGCAAAAATAAAGAAACAACAAAAAGAAAAATGACTCCCATGTCCTGTAAACTATAAAATAACAGAATATTAGGAAGAAAAAGAAAAACAATATAAAGAATATGAAATTAAGCATTTAAAGATAATAATGTGATAAAGAGATAAGGATTGACCATTTCCATGCTTGTCAGCTATTTATTTGAAAGGAATGTAAAGTACCTCATCTCTGCTATAACAAAAGAATTGGTTGTGGATGAGTTCTGTTACAGAATACTACACAGTTTTTATGCAAATCTTATCCAACTCTCTGTGTGTGTGTGTGTGTGTGTGTGTGTGTGTGTGTGTGTGTGTTTGGTTCCAATTTAGGTAGGATCAACCAAAAAAAATAGCCCATCTAGTGAGAGATAAACATCATTTAATACACATAATTACAAAAGAGCTACTAATACATTCATACTTTAACATACATGAAATCAACTTATGAGGTGAGAGCATTAAGTGATGTGTATAACTGCAATGTTATTACCATTTCGAATATGCCAGTGGTACATTTGAACGTGTAAACAAGCCATTCACTGTGTTTTGTCATGGAGAAAATTTCTTGCTGTAGACAAATGGTGTAAATACACCTAAATCAGCTTGTAGCACCACCTATCCAGACTGAGAGATACAAGCATTTCGAAGTGGTTATCTTCTCTTCAGTCACAGAAACTGGATGGTGGTGCTGTGAACTGATAAGAGAGACAATCTCTCTTATGCTACTCCTGTCATCATATATTGGCTGGTAGCTACCAGCATCTCACAGTCTGCATAGATGGTGCTGCAAGCTGATTTAGGTGTATTTACACCATTTGTCTACAGCAAGAAATTTTCTCCATGACAAAACATAGTGAATGGCTTCTTTACCAGTTCGAACATGCCACTGGCATATTTAAACTGGTAATAACATTGCATTAGATTAACATGCCATGTACCTTCATGCAATTTCTCCAGTTCAGTTCATACACTAGACATATTTAATAACCAGGATGCTGGACTATGAGAAAAAAATGAGAAGAAAAAACTATTGAAGAAAAAAAAACCTGAAGGAGGTTGATGCAAAAAAGAGAAACAATAAGAAAGAAAAGAAAATTAAGTAAACCAAGAGCTTTATCCTCTTTGACTGCAGAAATCATAATGTAGATGGTGCAGAATGAAACAACAGAAAGGAGGCCAAAGTCTGTGAGTTAGTTATTCAACCTGGAGTGGATGATGTCCTTCAGTTCAACAAAGGAAACTTGTGCATGTGCTAAAAATTTTGAATCTGGAATTAAGTAGTGTGGTGGAATTCTTGGATCTAAAAAGAATGTGCGATCTTTCAACTATGCATAACATGTATCTCTCATTTAAGTGTACATTTCTTCATGATTCTCTGCTTGATTGTATGTGGTGTGCAGTTGGTCTTCAGACCCCGTACATGGCTAGCCAGCTTAGTGCCATTATTTTTATCAATGTCAGAAAGAAGACTGGTGGTTTGCATAATGGTTTTTAAAATTGCCTTAGCATAGACCAATATAATTCCATTTCTCAATTATGTTGTCTTGGAGCACTTCTGTAACTTCAGCTTTATATTTCATGCTTTTCATTTGCAAGCAAACTTCGTGGTCTCGAAAGTTACAACTAGTAGTTAGTTCTTGATATGACTTACAAGTGATAATGTCCTTCATATTGGGAAATGCTTATTTAATGATACGAGGAGTTTCTTGTCTATGTTAGTTTTAACAGTTATGGAAAAAGGTGGAGTGAACCATATTATTTTCTTAGGTCTATTTCTAGGCTTCATATACATGAGGGGTTATAGGCTATCTTATTTTTGAAGCCACTATCAGCTAGAGCATATAGTAGGGGGCTGCTTTATAGAAATATTCTCTTGGAGAGGATAGATTAGATATCTTATTACTGATGTTGGCTATTAGGTTTTTAAACACAATAGGAGGGGCATGACAGGACTGTTTATGTACACATGTGAGCATCTCATTTGATTCATGATGGGGTTTATATTATAAGAGCATGAGTTTTAGTCTAGGAGAACATCTAAGAAATCAACTTTGGACAAATTAGTAGGTATGGTTTTTACAGTCAAAGAGAATGAAGGTCTTGGTTTATTTTACTTTTCTGTTCTTACTTCTTCTTCCACTTTTTGCATCAATCGTTTTTCTGCTCATTTATTTTCTTCTTACTTTTTCTCATGTTTTTGGTCATAATCCAGCATTCTGGTTTTTATATTATATAATGTATGAACTGAGCCTGAAAAATTGCTTGGAGGAGATACATGGCATGTTGTGTAAATCTGCCAATTTAATGTACTTTGAAACATGAAACTATTAGTAGCTCTTTTGTAATTGTGTATATTAAATTACACACACACACACACACACACACACACACACACACACACACACACTCATATTTTCATTTATATAGTTTTTCATTTACTAAGTAATGGAATGCAACACACCGAATTAATATATATATATATATATATATATATATATATATAGATAGATAGATAGATAGATAGATAGATAGAGATATATATACACATATATATGCATATATATATGCATATATATATTTATATTATATATATATATATATATATATATATATATATGTATACATATATACTTATACATAAGAATAAAGATACTGGTATTACATTATTAATCAGTTATAACCATTTCAATAATCAATGGGATAGTTATATCAATCAACATGCTGCATAATAAATACAAAAATTATGCAATTCCTTGCAATATTAAAAAAATCCTGCTAGTCATCTCATCTTGAATTTTCTAAGATATATATATATAGCTCGAAACGTCAAAGACTTTCCGTATTCCCGAGCGTCATACTAATACATCCTTTTGTTATTTACACCACCTGTCCTCGTCTGTTGTTGTTTTTTTCGTATATTCTCCCATATATATATATATATATATATATATATATATATATATATATATATATATATATATATGTATGTATATCCATGTATTTAAAATTGCTTGTTTGTTTGTTACCAATGCACTCCAAAACCAATAAAGCAATCAGGTTCAAACTTAGTCCTTAGACTCAGGTATAGGTTGTCCTCAAATTTGGACCTATATTCTTTTAAGGGACAGGAGATACTCCTCATTCAACGAAAATTTGGCAGACATCTGTGATAGGGGGCCCATATAAGTTGAAATTTCTCCGTTTTGATGGGGATTTTTCAGACTTTTTTCACAGTGCCCTTGGAAATAACATAAGTATGTATGTGTGTATATGTATGTATGCATATGCACACATGTATATGTACATGGGTGCAAGCGTACATATGTCATTATACCTTCTTTCCTCCTCTCTTATTCCTACCTATCACATATGTCTATTTATAGAAACTTTGACATCCTTGTATTCTTCCCTTCACTTTAAATTTTACTACTAAAACTACTACTTACTTTGGTATCGCTCCACCCATACCTTTTCTCTGCCCATCCCTTAATACAGCCCTATCATATCACCCCTACCCACATATCTCAAACTTATTCACTCCTTACCTTCTCATCTCTTCCTATCCACCCCTCCCCCACTCCTCTCCCATCCTCCCCTCACATTATCTTGACCACCAACTTACACTCCTTTTCTCACCTCTGTCACCCTTTCTTCATTTTTTCTTCCCTCTCCCTCTTCTTTTCTCTCTCCTTTTATTATCATTACTCTTTTATCCTTTTTCTTTTTTCTCTCTTTCTTCCTCTCATTTTCCCTTTCTCTCTTCATTTTGACCTATCTTTTCATTCTAATCATACACATATCTCCCTCCTCCAGCTATCCCCAAATACTATCAATACATTCTCAAATTTTCATTTACACCACAAAACCCCTTTGAATGGGCAACATAGAATCCACAGCTCCATACTTTGAAATGACTAAACACGAGCTATTATCGGAACTTACATAACATGTACAGGAAACTTTTTTACCCATTCTATACACCACTTTACTCGAATAATGGAATAATTCTACCTTCATTCTCTTATTTCCCTCTATTTTTTCTCCTCTTTTTCCATAATAATTTCCTTATTTCGAACTCAAACATTTACCTCTCTCTCATCGTCTCTGATGATGGGATATCCATAATATTCCAGAAACAGCTGTAAGACTATATCTCTTTCCTTATAAATGCCCTGAAACCTCCTCACAGCCTTAGCTTTGTTATCTGTTCTTGTCTAATATATATATATATA
>NC_068982.1:78537910-78539487 GCF_001194135.2 Octopus bimaculoides | reverse complement strand
TCAAAATTTGATGATATCACCAGTAGTGGCATGGGTGGAACGCAGTTATAATAGCTTTAAACAGCTATGAATTATAAATTTGCACGAAGCGTAATGATGCTTAATAAGCATCTACCTGCTAGAAATAAGAGCTAAGTCTTAAATTAATCTACCGTAGCGCACCAATATAACAGAGAAAAACAATATGCGAGGAAAACAGAAAGAATTAAAACATTTAACAGCACAAATAAAAATATTATGCAATTAGGGATATCCACAAACCAGGTTTTGGCTTTTGGGTATTTAACTCTGAGCCTCGTCAGTGTGGACCACCAGTTTAAATCCGTGACTGTTCATGTTAGTCTCTGAGTGTGCAACTGGTTTTCTTTTGCGCAAGGATAAGATCATTATTTAAAATACCGATCCTATCAGGTGGCCAGCATGCGAATAAAAACCTCAAAAGGTAATAATTATTATTGAAATTATAATTAAGATATCTAAGAGATACCCTTAATTATAATTTTAATATATATATATACATATATATATATATATATATATATATATATATATATATGCAGGCTAATACATGACCCACATTAAACTCCTCACTCATATCACGATCAAACCAAGAGTTTAACTATAGTCTATCCTTAGCACTTACTTAGCATTCCCTGCCACTCTTTGGGTCTTCTAGATACCAATACATTTTATAAATATATATATATATATATATAAAGGAGAAGAAAATGGATATAATAACAAGGGAAAGCTCATTGTTTTCGCTGGTATGCCTTTAATTTAATTAGATAACAAAGAAGGAGGAAGCAATGATGACTGTAGCATTTATAATAATTTTGATTAATGAGTATTAGTAAATCTCTTCAGAATACGAAAAGAGGATTGATACAACGGTTAGGATGCGAAAATAATTGATACATATGTGATGGTATATTTTCGCATCCTAACTGATGTACAATCCTCTTTGCACATTCTGAAGAGATTTACTAAAACTCGTAAACCAAAATGATTGTAAATGCCACATTCATCATTGCTTCCTCCTCCTTTGTTATCTAATTAAATTAAATGCATACCAGCGAAAACGATGAGTTTCCCCTTGTTATTATATCAATTTTCTTCTCCTTTATAACCTAAACTACGGTCTACCAACTGAACCACCTGCCACAGTACAACTTTACAAAAGACTGTACCTACCCAGGTAATAACCAGGAGCGACTTTGGATTTAATTGTCCCTTAGAGGTATTAAACTCCTCTTACTGCTACCTAGGTAATAAACTTTAATATATATGGATTTACCATCAAAGCTTTTATTTAAATTTTTTGATATATAACCAAGGAGATCGATTCATAAGGAGTTTGCTATAGACCTTTGTGGACGAATTTTTGATATTTTGGTAGCAATTACATATTTTATCTCACCAATACATTTGGTAGATATCATTATATGAACATATATATATATATATATATATATGTATATGTATATGTATATATGTATCTGCAAATCAGAGAGGTGTTCGTAGCTCACTGTTGATGTTCATGCCACCCGTCCATTCAGTGTTGCAACCTTTTCAAT
>NC_068982.1:78528582-78537213 GCF_001194135.2 Octopus bimaculoides | reverse complement strand
TATATATATATACACACACACACATGGATATAAAGATAATTTATACATATTTTATGTTTTACTGGTAAATAAGCAATGAACCTCGTCTGCTGTAGCTGGACCAGGCGATGCATAACTTTTCATCCTGGTCAAAGAAACTCTGTAGTAAAGGACAGTTGCCCAGCCTAAATGTACCTAATACTATAAAAATATTCATTCCACCACCACCACCACCATCTTCTCCTCCTTCACTGCAACCACCACCACCACTTTACTAACAATAATGAGCTATTGATTTTTATCAATAATTGAATCGAGATACATTCATCCATTGTTCTGCTATGTTGAATGAAATATTGAAAAACACATAGCTCTCTGTATACAACTCTTTTGTGCGGACTGTTTCATCATTATCTTCATTATCGTCATTGTCAAGAGCGCCATCATCGTTATTGTCAACATCATCATCATTGTTGTCATCATTGTCATCATAATCATCATCACCATAATTATCATCATCATCACTATCATCATCATTATTATCATCATCATCATCATCATCACTATCATCAGTCATCATTATTATTATCATCATCATCAATCACCATCATTATCATCATCATTATCATCTTTAGTGTCATCGTTACCATCATTGTTGTCATCACCACTACAGTCACAACCATCACTACAGCCACCATCTTCATATTCATCATCGCCATCATTATTGTCATCAACACCCTTATTATTGATTATTCTTATTAGTCACAGGGTCTTTTTCTTTACATTATCTAACATCCATGTCCTATTCTGACATGAGCCAGATGGTTTCACCGGATCTGATGGGTCCAAAGGGCCACATCATGCTGCAGTGTCTGCTTTGCTATGGTTTCTATAGCTTGATGCCCTTCCTCACATCAACAGGATGCTTTTCCCATGCCACTAGCTCTAGTGAGGTCACCATGCAACTTGCAAAACAATGAACCCCAAGGGAAGGTTTGCCTTATAGTAGCAGATGAGAGGTTAAAGTATGAAAGAAGGGAACAAGACAGACTAAGTTCTTGTTGCAGAAGAGCTACATGGTTCCTTACTTTTAGCAGAGTGTGCGAATGCATCAGTAGTTGCGATATATTTGAAAACTCCTTCAATTAATATTACTGTGTTCTTACATAGGGGAATGAGTAAATTTATACATTGTCACTAGACTTGCTAAAAATGGCAGCTAAATTTCCATTAAATCACGCATTAATACTTTAAAGAACAGGAAGGGCACATTAAAGTCGATAATGTGGGCTTGAATATAGAAGACATACATACACTAGAGAGAATTGAAGCTGGTATGCTCCACTGGATGTGCAATGTCAGTGTGCATGTACAACAGACTACTGGTGTATTGAGAAAGAAGTTGGGCACAAGAAGAATTATATGCAGTGTGCAAGAGAGGAGACTGTGCTGGTTTGGTCATGTGATGTGGATGGATGAGCATAGCTGCATAAAGAAGTGCTCATCTCTTAAAGTGGAAGGAGGTTGTGGAAGAAGGAAACCCAGGAAGATATGGGACGAAGTATTGAAGGTTGATCTCAAAATGCTGAGTCTTATGAAGGAGATGACAGAGGACCAAGATATGTGGTGCATTGCTGTACTCAGGAAGACCTGTTCACCACAACAGAATAGATATCTGAAAACCAAGTGCCATGTAAAAAGCATTGGTGTGAGTGCTGGTGCCATGTAAAAACCACTGGTGATGGTGCCACATAGAAAGCACCCAGTAAACTCTGTAAAAAGGTTGGCATTAGGAAGGGCATCCAGCTCTAGAGACCAAACCAAAACAGACTACGGAACCTGATGTGGCCACTGGTGTTGTCAGTTCCTGTCAGGCTGTCCAACCCATGGAAAACAGATGTTAACTGTTGATGACGATGATGATGATGATGAGAAGTTCTAGATAACCCTAAAAATTGTAAAGCTGTTAGGGTTAGAATACTTCTGGTCAGACTTTACTTGGCATTAATCATCAACAGCAACAACAATCTTACAAAAGCTGACCATAAAGTGTACAGTTGCTTGACTTGCTTGAAATAACAGCCTAATCTCTTATATACTATGCCTAACCATTTAAGAAAAAGAAATAAGAGGACACATTAAATAATGTACTCCTAGATATACTATGTCTGAAGAAGAAGATGGAATTGTTACAGCTTGAACACCTTTGTTCATATAATTGTTCAATCAAGTCTAACTAAGGGCTAAACCAAAATAACACTAATAATTCTACCCTTACATCAATGACCATCACATAAACTTTTGTTGTTGTTATTATCATCACTTGTCTTTTGCTGTTTTATATTTTTCTTGTGTTTACCTGAGTTAAGAATAATTGCTTATTTATTTTACATGTGCAAATCTATATAATTGGAAAAAGTGGACCTTCTAGGTTTCACTCTGACATTTCATCATCATTTACATCAAATTCCAGCTCCACCCCTCTCCATCCTCTCTTCTAACATGTAGATAGTCTTATCACTAACCATCCTGCTCTGGCCCTCTCTCTCATACCTTACCCTCCTCTACTCCTTATCCTCTTAGCATAAAAGTTGCCTCTCTCCACTAAGGACCCATAGTCTTGCAAGCTACATGGCAACTTCACAAATGTTGGTGCCACAAAATATAAAAACACCCAATACATACTGTAAAGTGGGTGGCACTAAGAAGGGCATCCAGCTGTCGAAACCATGTCAAAGCAGACACTGGAGCACTATGCAGTCCTTAGGCCCATCAGATCCAGTCAGACTATGCTACCCACGGAACACAAACATTAAACAGTAATGATGATGGTGATGATGATAGTGATGATGATGAGTGTTAAATAGACAAATTGTGATTTTACCCATTGTAAATTGGACAAATTGTCAAATGGGCAAATTGTAAAATTAACAAACTGTGTCAACTTGTCTGTTATAAGAAGGGCAAATTGTAATTTTGCCCATTGAAAATTTGCCTCCGCATAATATTAAGAGAATCTAGACCCATAGCTTCATAAACATAGTTAGAAAATATATAAACTTACCCTTTAATCTCATGTTATTCAGTTAACACCTTATTTTATCTCAGACCTGGCTAGAATTACTCAAAACTTCCAGAATAACTTTATCTGGTTTATTGAGTTTGTTCGATTAATTAAACTACAAAAGTTTTAATGAGATTTTGGATAAAATTCTAAAATTAATTGTTTCTATTTTAAATGCTATTGTGATCTTATCTGTTTCATTGTCATGCAAAGTTGTGGTCTAAAGAATATTTTAAAACCAGAGGCAGTTGGTTTATGGGGAAGTGAAGTAGAGTGGATGGGGGAATAAAGAATCTTCACCAACATCATTGTTGTTGTCAAGATGTAATGATGCCATTGTCATCATCATCACAACCATCATCAGCATCATCATTATCTTCATCAAAGTCGTCATCATCATCATTTTCTCCATCACTGACAGCATCACCACCACCACCACCAGCACCATCATCCTCCTCCTCCTCCTTATCATCATCATCACCATCATCCCCAGGGATGCTTTTTGCATGAAGAACATATATTAAAGTTGGGGAAAAAGTTTAATTAGAGAATCACATAAAAATGGTTAAATAATTACGATCAAGCCTCAAATAACAACAACAAAAAAATGGTTAGGTTTATTAATTAATTCTGGTGAAATAAGAGAAGGGAGACAATTCCAAAAAACATCTTAATTCAAAATTAAATGGGGCTGTATGATAGGGTATATGTCTGATATTTGGTGAGTAAGAGTGACAACTTCTGATGTGCTTCAGTCTTATTAGGCCTCTTCAGCACAGTATTATCATAACAATATTTATCAAATAATAAGAATACATCGAGTTGTTATTCATGAGTGAGTGTGGTTTAGCAACAAGTGCGATGTTTTTGATAATTGTTTTAATCACAAGCAGACATACTCCCTTGTATTTACTTCCTGCCTCACTTTCAACTTAGTTGCAAGCATCTAACATGTGATAACAGAAAGGGGAGAGAGATGCATCTGTACCCAACTGGTACTCATTACAGCTGAAAAGACTAGAGCAGTGAGAAAGGAAGATTCATACTCCAGGACATAATGTGCTGCTCAGTCCAGAATTGAACTCTTGATCATATGATCATGAACCAAACACTGTAACTGTTAGATCACAGGCCTTTATAATGATTGAGAAATATAAAAATTTAAGAAGTGTTTTGCATTGCAAGTAGCTCTCTGTCTTCATTATTTTGTTATTTTACTTTTGTTGCTCAGTACTACACCCTGCCCTCAATTCAGATATTTTATCTGGCAAGTCATTCGGTGACCTCACTGTTGCTAGTGCCATATAAAAAAGCACCCAATACACTCTGCAAAGTGACTGGCATTAGGAAGGGCATCCAAAAACCATGCCAAAAACAGTCAGCAGGGATTGGTGCAAGTATTCTGACTTGACTGTTCCAGTGGAACTGTCCAACCCATGCCAACATGGAAAATAGACTTTGAGTGATGATGGTGGTGATGGTGGTGGCGGCAGCTGCAGTGGTAATGGTGGTAGTGGATTCTATGATGATGATGGTGGTGGTGGTGGTGGTGGTGGTGGTAATGGCAGCAGCAGCTATGATAAAGATGATGATGATGATGGTGATAACGATAGTGGTGGTGGTCATCGTCATTGTCGTTGTGGTCATGGTGGTGGTCGTGGTGGTGATTTCCATGATGATGGTGATGATGATGATGATAATGATGATGATGATATCTCTCAATGCTTCAAAGCAAACTACAACACTCTTCTTTCAGAAACTACTTTATATTTACTCATCTCGTTTGGTTGATTCTGCATATTTGCATTAATTGCTGTTGTTTAAACTCAGGCCGCCCTTGTTTAGTAGACCTAGCTTCAAAGACATTCCAGCTATGACCACCATTTCTTTTATTTATTGATTGATCAGAGAAGATATTTGAAGGTTTCAGCAGTGAAACATAATTGATACTTATTTAAACTGGGACAGGCAGAGAGAAAGAAAGGCAACGGAAAAGACAAAAGAAAATGTGTCGTGTCTGTAAGTACAACATAAAACTTGTTGTGATCAAATCTGATTTTATAAACCTCAACATAACACAATGAATAAACCAACCTTTTGTGAGTTGTTACAGGAGGCAGCAGAAAGACTTCCCATATTTTATACATCAACAATAATGAATTTAGGAAGGTTTTTCTGTCGCACACTACACGAAATAGTCTATTATTTTCTTTTGTGTACCTATGATTTCATTGTTGAATACAGACACACACACATACACATTTACACACACAAGCACTCACACACACCCTCATATAAATGCACACACGCATACACAAACATACACCCACTATACAAATTAAAGATCAAAAACATTACTAAACAAGTAAACAGGATCTTGTTATTATTGTTGTAAAGCCCTAAGTCATCACATGATCTAAAATCATTCTAACCATGGCAATCCCGTGTTTTTATTTTTCTAATACAATATGTTTATGATCATGTTTTTTCAAAGCCAGGAAGGTGTAATTTGAAAGACATTTCACTGCTATTTTTAGCAGGCCAAGCAAAAACATAATTTCTACTCTCTCCTTCTTTCTTTGTCTCTTATTGGGTCATGATAACAGGATATAGAAGTTGAAGATAAACTTTTACAAAGGTGAACCTCTTACATATGGCCAAATAGGATTCTTCTTTTTTCATAGTATAAAGACCCTCTTTGGTCATGAAAGTCTATGGGATTGCACCTAGAAAGTTCCCTTCTGAGGCACAAGTCCAGGTAAGGTTGTTTATGGAAGACCAGCAGTCACCTATGCATACCGGTCTCCCCTCTCCATTCCACTGATGTTATTCAAGGGAAAGGCAAAGGCCAATATAGCTTGGCACCAATGACTTCGCAACTCATTTCTACAGTTGAGTGAACTGGAGCAGCATGAAATAAAGTGTCTTGTTCAAGAATACAACACACAGCCTGGTCTAGGAATTGAACTCTCACCACTGAGCCATGGGCCTTCAAATATTGGATTAAATATAATAGGAGCAGATGTGGCTGTGTGGTTAAAAAACTTGAATCCCAAACATGTTGCCTCAAGTTCAGTCCTACTGCACAGTAATGAGTACATTTGGTAGATGGAAACATATGTATGTGTGTGTGTGTTTGTGAGGTGACATTGTATTATCATGGGGAAAAATACTTTACTTAGAAGCTCTCACAGGAAGTGCTGCCAGCTGTAGAACATCTGCCTCATTGAATTCCATTTGAGCCACGCAAGCATGGAAAAGTTGGTGCTAAAATGTTGATGATGATGATGAAGAAGACTTAAGAATTATCAGCAAAAAATGGAAATATACTTATGTATATACACTCATACACACACACACAGACGTGTGTGCATGCAAACTCACACTCACACACACACTCATTGACATAGACTTTCATCACCATCATCACAGTCATCATTTAATGTATATGTTCCATGCCAGCATGGGTTGGACATTCGACAGGATCTGGCAGGTTCATGGACTACATTGTGCTTCACTGTCTTGGTATAGCTTTATGGCTGAATGTCCTTCCTAATGGCAACCACTCTACAGAGTGTACTGGGTGCTTTTTTCCTCACACCATCACTAACAGAGTCTGCCATGAACTGTGCAAGTCTATGAACTCTGAGTGAGGTGGTTTATAGTCTTGCAAACTGCATGGCAGACTCACTAATGCTGATGGCCTATCATCATCATTTTTACATCTGCTTTCCATGCTAGCATGGGCTGGACGTTTTGACTGGGCTCAATGAATCAGAGAACTTTGTCTTGCTCTAGTACTTCAGTTTTGGTTTGGTTGCTCTTCCTCTGGCCGGATGCCCTCACTATGGCTTGATGCCCTTCCTATGGTTGGATGTCCTTCTTAATGTCAACCATTTTACAGAGTGTACTGGGTGCTTTTATCATAGCACCAGCACTAGTGAAGTCACTTTGTAACTTGTAAGAAAGAAGGATCTGCTCAAGATAGAGTGGTTTCTTTAAGAGGGGTGTTGGGAAGTTAAAGTATGATGGGAAGCGTAGGGACAGGCTTATTGTTGTGGAGAAGCATGGCTACTTGCACTTTATGTATGTATGTATGTGTTTGTGTATGCCTGAATGTATGTATGTATGTATGCATGCATATATATATGTATGTATGTATGCATGTATGTATGTATGTATGTATGTGTGTATGTGCAGATTTGTATATTTTATGTATGCATTCTCATGCATAGAGTTACATATCTAGACATGCTCATATATATTTAAATGATAAACTTCTGGAAAGTTTTACAGATTTTACACTTCCGGTGAAGGATTGGATCTGTAATCTTCAAATTAGCTTTCTTCTTCCTGGTTTTGAGAAATGTAATTTCTCAAGATTCGTATTTAGGCAGTGTGTTACATATCCCAGGGTCCCAATAATTACAGGTATAAACCTGAACATGTAATCTGGATAGAGTAACTGCAGATTTCTTAATAGTTCAGCATAGGTGTTCTCTTTTTCACTGATCTTCAGCTTTATGTCAACACCCACTGGGCAGCTAATTTCCACAACTATGCACAGTTTCTCTTCTCTATTCCAAATCATTATATCAGGTCTGTTATGCTTACATTTTATTGAGGTCTTCATTGGTACATTCCACTAGTATTCCTTTTTATTATGAGTGGCTGTGGATTTTACCATATTGTAAGTTCTTATTTCTTTGTCCTTGGGATTATCCTTCCAATGGATTTCATTCTGGAGTGTTCTAACTACAACATCATGTCCCATCGGTAGATAATACTGTGATGATATTTTCTGACAACTGCTTATGATGTGGGTGATAGCCAGTATGATCACAGTCCAATTCCTAGGTTGTTTTCAGCCAATCATAGTAACCCCAGGACTTATTTTAGCCTGCTGCTTATATTATTCATTGGTTAAGGTGCCATTCTGATGCAAAGTCCTAGGTTTTGATAACTGGCTGTATTACATCAAATACATACACTAAAGGGGAACACAAACACATGCACGCACACACACACACATACACATACACGAGCGCACACACATTACAAACTGTGTTGCAACATCAGTGATAATGACAGGTGACAGTATCAACAGTAGCAGCACAAGAAGGAGGAGGAGGAGGAAGAAAAGAAGAGGAAGGAGGTTAAGAAGAAGGAGACAGAGAAGAAGGAAGAGGAGGGAGAAGAAGGAGGAGGAGAGAGAGAAGAAGAAGTATTCAAGAACAAAATTGACAGAGGGATTTCTTTATTTCTCTACAGAAGACATAAAAGGGATGAGAAGGAGAGTGTGAGAGAAAGACGAGGGTACTATAGTGGTGGTGGTGGTGGTGGTGGTTGTTCTCTTTGCCTATATAAATGTATTAAAGTGTGGTTAACCTGTTCTTTTGAAGTTTAGAGTTTGATGTATTCTACCAGATCTGCTTCAATGACCAATCAGGATTAAAAAAATAACCACACCCCTTCTTGAATAAACACTTTGAAAGGACTTGGTTACCATGCTGTCACTACAATCACCACCACCGGTACCACTACTATTGCTGCTGCTACTACTACTACTACTACTACTACTACAACCA
>NC_068982.1:78524847-78527855 GCF_001194135.2 Octopus bimaculoides | reverse complement strand
TATATATATATATATATATATGTGTGTGTGTGTATATATATATATATATACACACACACACATTTATATATAGGTGCAGGTATGGCTGTGCGGTAAGAAGTTTGCTTCCCAACCACATATGGTTCTGGGTTCAGTCTCACTGTGTGACACCTCGAGCAAGTGTCTTCTGCTATAACTTCAGGTTGACCAAAGCTTTGTGAGCGAATTTGGTAGATGGAAACTGAAAGAAGTCCATCATGTGTGTGTGTGTGTTTGTCCCAGCACCATCACTTGATAACCGATGTTGGTGTACTTACATCCCCATAACTTAACTGTTCGGCAAAAGAGACCAATAGAATAAGTACTTGGCTTACAAAGAATAAGTCTGGTGTCAATTTCTTCAACTAAAAAACCCTTTAGGTGGTGCTCTTCATTGGCTGTGGTCAAATGACTGAAACAAGTAAAAAAATAATTTTAATGTCCACTTTTCCATGGTTGCATGGGTCAGAGAGAGTTTACAGAGGCAGATTTTCTATGGTCAGACATCTCACAGAACATTGAATGGCATTGCATGTAATCCAGTGACAGTCATTTACAACTATCTTACAAAGTCAAGACAAGAAAACGCAAAATTACATTCATACATGGGCACACACACATATATACATATACTTACATGTATGTATGTGTGTAATATGAATGTGAGTGTGTGTGTGTGCACACACATGTATGCATGTATTTTTGCAGTTTCTTGTTTTGACTTTGTAAGATAGTTGTAAATGACTGTCACTGGCATATATATATATATATATATATATATATATATATACACTTTATTAATAAAGCTGCAAAGTCATCCCAAAAACTGTTACTCAGAGTTTCACATTCCCATTCGTCAAACTGTCTGGTATTCAAGTACTATTTTTTTCCAATTTGTTTCACATTTATGTGCTTACTCTGGTATATATATATCTATATCTACCTCTTATAGATGTAATAATCCATTCTTCTACTATTAGCATCTCTGATGAAGGGATGCATTGAATTTTCCCTGAAACAGCTGTAAGACATTCTACATAAATTATAAATTTACTTATGCCATTGGTCTCTTTATCTCTTTCTTTTTTTATATATACACATGCTAATACACGGCCCATGTTATATTCCCCACTCATGTTGCAACCACATCAGGGGCAAAACTAGTCGGTATACAGCACTTACTCGGTATTACCAGTATCCTTAGGGTTTGGTTGACTCCAATACCCTTCATAACCTCTGCCAAATCAGATTCGAGCCTGGTGTAGCCATCTGGTTTCACCAGTCCTCAGTCAAATCGTCCAACCCATGCTAGCAATGAAAAGTGAACGTTAAACGACGACGATGATGATGATGATGATATATATATATATAAAATTAAGAATGTGTGTCTGTCTGTATCACTAAAACTTGAGAATTACCCAATCGATTTCATTCAAATTTTATACATACACTACCTAGGGTCCATGGAGTGTCATGGGCCAAAATAATTTTCGACTTCTTGCCTAATACGAGTCAGGAGAAATCGCTTAGAGTGTGTCAGTATTATGTGTTAAAAGTGAAACAATAACATCTCTATTGTAATGTGAGATAATAGTTTCAGTTTTTAATAGTTTCATTATGTATATAATATATACATAGTGAAACTTCTAAAAGTGAAACTGCTAAAAGTGAAGCTGCTAAAAGTGAAACTATTATCTCATATTTCATATATACATGCATATATATATATAGATATATGTATGTATCAATGTATGTATGTATGTATATATGTATATATGTATGCATGTATATATGTATATAGATATATCTGCACATATATATGTATACAATTTATTAATAAGGGTAGAAATTGATATTAATCAATTAAAATCAGTGGTCTAGCATATTAAAAAAAATCCGAAGATTAAAATTATATCACATACAAAAATAAGAGGAATGACCAACAAAAGTAGACTCCTATATGATAGAAATAGATGCCGAATCATCTAACCACGAAAAATATGTTCTCAGTAAAAATTTAGCGACACAACAGACTGTAAATGGGCAAGACAAATGAAAAAATACTAAATAAAAAAAACGATTAACCTACGTACCATGGTTTCACCTGTTAAAATTTACATAAGTAAATATCTGCAGGATCATCAGCGTAGTCTGTCGATTTATAAAATATAATTTCCAGAACTAGACACAAGACGTCCACCCGAAACGGAGCACGTGTAGAGTTCTACAAATTACATTAAGTGTATCCTTTCAAATGTCTTCAATCTGGCGCGCTAAGTCCGGAAATAACTCTGCAGTTAATAAATTTTTGCAGCTAATTTTCCGGTTTGAGAACATCGTTATTTAAAATTTATTAATAAGGGTAGAAATCGATATTAATCAATTAAAACCAGTGGTCTAGCATATTAAAAAAAATCCGAAGATTAAAATAAGAGGAATGACCAACAAAAGTGGACTCCTATATGCTAGAAATATTTTTCATTTGTCTTGCCCTTTTACAGTCTGTTGCGTCGCTAAATTTTTACTGAGAACATATTTTTTGTGGTTAGATGATTCGGCATCTATTTGTAGCATATAGGAGTCCATATATATGTATATATATATATCTGCACATATATATGTATATATAGGAATGAAGCCAGTATGCTCTGTTGGATGTAAGTATCTTGAGAGAAAAGCTGAACATAAGAAGCATCAGTTGTAGTGTGCAAGAGAGACGATTGCGCTGGTATGGACATGTGGTGAGAATGGATGAGGATAGCTGCGTGAAAAAATGCCACACCCTAACAGTTGAGGGAACCCGTGGAAGAGGTAGGCCCAGGAAGACCTGGGCTGAGGTGGTGAGGCAAGACCTTCGAACATTTGGCCTCACCGAGGCGATGACTACTGACCGAGACCATTGGAAATGTGCTGTGCGTGAGAAGACACGGCAAGCCAAGTGAGATCGTTGCCAGTGCCCCTGGACTGGCTCTTGTGCGGGTGGCACATAA
>NC_068982.1:78520509-78524087 GCF_001194135.2 Octopus bimaculoides | reverse complement strand
CATGTGTATGAATGTATATATATATATATAATCATCATCATCGTCAGCATTCAGCATCCATTGTCCAAGCTGGCACGGGTTGCATGATTTAACTAAGGCTGGAAAGCTGCAGCAGACCCCAGTCTGATTTCACATAGTTTTTATGGCTTGATGCCCTTCCTAACACTAACCACTCCAAGAGTGTAATGGGTGCTTTTACATGCCAACGGCATGGGTGCCACTCACATGACTACGATTTTACTTGGCTTGATTGGTTTACCTCTCAAGCATGACATAATGCCAAAGGTCTTGGTCATTGCCTCCATGAGGCCCAACACTCGAAGGGAGCTTTTCACGTGCTACTAGCATTGGCCACTTTGCTTCTGTGAGGCCCAATGCTTGAAAGGTGCTTTTTACATGTCATCGGCACAGGTGCCAGTTACATGACACCAGCATCAGCCATGATGACGATTTCACTTGTGTTGAAAGGTCTTCTCAAGCACAGCTTATTGCCAAAGGTCTTGGTGTCTGGTCATTGCCTCTATGAAGCCCAAAGTTCAAAAATCATGTTTCACCACTTTGTCCCATGTCTTCCTGGGTCTACCTTTACCACAGGTTCCCTCCACAGTTAGAACACTATATTACACAGCTGTCCTCGTCCATATGTATCACATAACCCTACCAGCACAGCCATCTCTCTTGTACACCACATCTGATGCCTCATATGCCCAACTTTTCTCTCAAGATGCTTACACTCTGTCAAATATGCACACTGGCATTGCACATCCAGTGAAACATACTGACTTCATTTCTTTCAAGCCTATGTATGTCCTCAGCTGTCACACCCTATATTTCACAACTGTGTTGCATAGTTGTTCGCACACAGGCATCATACAATCTGCCTTTCACTGAGGGAGAGGCCCTTTATTGCCAGCAGAGGTAGGAGCTCGCTGGACTTTGCCCAGCCTATTCTTATTCTTACAGATATGCTCTTGGAACATCCACCTTCACTACTAACTTGGTCACCTAGACATCTACTGCTTCTAGTTTACCCCACTGGCAGTTGAGGGCATCTATTTTCTGTACATTTTCAGTGTTTATTGTACCTGTGCATCTTACGCATACAAAAGCTATTTTCCATTAACATTCCTCTGATATTGCTACACCTCTTATATGTCCAAATCTTACACCAGGCACATCTTATGGAATTTCTACCTACACCTTTTCTACAGATGAAGCTGGGCCATCTACCTGAAGCGATGGTGGGGCTGAAAAGTTCCTGGCTTTAAGGGTATCATGAAAGGCCTGGTTTGAGGTCCAACCTACCAAGATCTTTTACAGGGCTTAGAAAAACTGAGGGACCACTGCAATAAGCGTGTGAATTTGGGAGTGGAATATGTTGAATAAAATCATAATTAACTAGTCCTCCTGAATTTTCTTTTACCCAAAGCCAAGAACTTTTCAGCACCTTCTCATATATATATATACATATATATATATATATATATATATATATACACACACACATACAGAAATATATATATATATATATATAAATATATACACATATATAAGCCAAGAAACATACAGTAAATAAACAGACGGCCATAGTGGGGCCCCGCCTTGAATTTTTAATTGAATGAATCAACTCCAGTACGTATATTTTAAACCTGGTACTTATTGTATAGTCTCTTTTGCTGAACTGCTAAGTTACAGGGATATAAACATACCAACACTGGTTGTAAAGTGGTGATGGGGAGACAAACACAAACACAAAAAATACACACATGTAGATATATATATATACATATATGTGATGAGCTTCATTCAGTTTCCATCTACCAAATCCACTCACAAGGCTTTGGTCAGCACAAGGCTATAGTAAAAGACACTTACCTAAGTTGTCATGCAGTGGGACTGAACCTGGAATCATGTGGTTGGGAAGCAAGCTTCTTACTACACAGTCACTCCTGTGCTTATATGTATGATATGTGTGTATACATATGTATGTAAGTATATATGTATGTATATCTATAAGCCCCAGCCAAATGATGTCAAACCATATTATCTTGCTATCAAATAAAATCTATCTTCTATGCCTCTTAAAATTAAGTAGAATCCCATTGATGTCATTTTTTCTGGCAGGTTGATCCCTATGAATTTACAATGCAGACCATGAATGATGAGCTCTCTTTCTCTCCCCCTATCTCTCTCCCCATCATCCCTTAATGGCAATTTTACACTTTATACAGTACTTTGCTTATTCCCTTCTCTCCCTCCTTCGCTCTCTCTTTTTGGCCCTTTTATTCTTGTCTATATTCATATCTGTGTATATATACATTCCTGCATACACACACACACACACACACACATGCACTTACCAAAATAGGTAAGTATATATATATCTATATGCATAATCTGTACATATATATATGTATATATATGTATATATATATATATATATATGATTATTTATATATATATACACAAAATGAATATAAACAGCAGGTTGCAATGTTTCACCATGAAGGAAAATTATAATTGTTGCTAAATGTGACTAGAGTGTTAAAAAACACCCAAATTGCTAGAAATAAGAGCTAAAATACTCTAATGCAGTACTTAACACACATGCATGAAAACATATACACTAATAGAGACCATAAAATGCTGACCAAGAATTCTTAAGACTGACATCAGTTTTGGCAACTTCTGCTGCCTCCTCAGTTAAGCTCGTTCAGTGTTCAGCTCTTTCCAAACCTGTTTTTCTATTAGTATATATGTTTTCATCATCCAAACTAATGGCTGATCTAGCGGTTCACTAATGTGTATACACAAAATTAATATAAGCAACAGGTTGCAATGTTTCAACAAAAAGGAGAATTATAATTGTTACTAAATGTGACTAGGGCCTTAAAAAACACCTACATTGCGAGAACTAAGAGCTAAAATGCTCTAATACACATGAATGAAAACTAACAGTGACCATAATTGTATATATATATTTATATCTATATGTGTGTGTGTGTGTTTGTATATACACATATATATATATATGTATATACATGTATATATGTATGTATGTATGTATGACTTTTTGTTTTTTTAAAAAACATTCGCTCGTTAGAAGGTCCTTAGACCACTGAAAACATAAGAGCTACTAGAATAAAATGGATGCTAGACAGAAGTCAATTAGGTGACGATGTACATTAGACTTAAAAGACTGGAGGTCATATTGAAGAGGAAAACAAGACTGTGGAAGGGAATTCCAAAGTTCAGGGGTGCGAGGGAAGAAACTGTTTCAGTAAAGTGCTTTTCAACACTTAGGAGGTTGCACAGTATACTGATGAGAAGTGGATGTGAGTCTAGTTGATAGCTGATAAGTTCTTAAAGGAGGAACCAGAAAAAAGAGCTCAGCTGAACAATGTCCATGAAAATACTTATAGGAAAGAGACAAGGAAGCCACACAATGATAATGAGAGTGAATCCAATTTAGAAGACAGATCAGGACTAATAGCATTACAAATATGGCATTGAATCTGGTCCAACAGAGTTGTATGTATGTGTGTGTGTATATATATATATATATATATATATATATA
>NC_068982.1:78518560-78520409 GCF_001194135.2 Octopus bimaculoides | reverse complement strand
TGTATATATATATATAAATATATATTTATATATATGTATATATATATATACATACATACATATATATACACACACCTACACATACATAATTTTATACATATACATAAATGTGTACACACATGTATATATACACAAACATACATACGCATATATACACACACACACATATATATGTATACACAGGGACACATACGCGCACTTGTATACACTCCTTAGTACATATATACACACGGTAGTTGTGTGGTGAATGATATTAAAGCAGTGCAATATGTATAGGAAAGTGATTCTTATATTAATTAGTAAGATATTAAATGATTGACAATTAATAAAGGTATTGGGTGGTCTATTAATCTACAGAGATGGATTATGTTGTTAAGTTAGATGTAAATGAAAGGGGCAAGAAGAAGGGGTTGAAGGAGTAAAAATTACTTGTAAAGACTAAGTTAATATTATTACCAAAGTTTACTTCGGTAATCACGTTCTATATCTGTTGTTCCAAGGATCTTCCAAGAGATGAAATAGAATGTTATATCGTTCAGTAATTTATACGTCATAGAGCAGAGAGAAGAGAATATTTAAATGTTTTGGATTCATCTTACAATGAATGTAAACAAGTGAACTATGATTGTTTTCAGAATTTTAGATGTTTCTAAGAAAGTTTAAGATGACAAATGGAATTCGTAGACGTAGAATACTGCCACTAATATAACTTGGAACATGATAAATAACTATTATTTTTGCTGAATGAAGTGAAAGCAGTAAATGAATGATATGGATGTACAAAGAAGTATGAAATCAAGTGAATAAGGTTAATTGAGCACAGCGTATTGAACATTGTACGAAGTAATGTTTATGTTAAATTGAACTGAAAGTAATGTTTTAGTATATGTTTATAGATGTTATTGGTGTTCTAATTTGGGTTCACAAATTAAGAGTGTTTAGATAACATATATCAAACGAGATAAGTCTACCATATCTTTTTACATATAAAGGTATAATTAACATGTGTCTCTTGAATTATTTGAGGGACTAATATGTTACAAGTTGAGTTGTTAGTGTTATATAAATAAGTATTTTTTTATCTGAAGGCAAAAAACACGTGTTGCTGCCAATGTTTACATCTGTATGAGTTTTTGATGAACGTGTTCACCAGTTTATTCTTCGAGAATAAAATGAAGAACAGTTCCGTATTGCATAATGGGCAAAATTTTTTACCTTTGTCATATGGTCTAGATATGGATAGAATTAACCAGTCTAATTTAAATTTTATGCTATTGTCTTTAAGTTCCCAAACTAATTTGTTAAGGCTCATGGTATTTCATTTGTTTCTATCTCTAAAGGACGAATAATGGTTGGAAATTCGGGTGGATATTGGCGAAGTAATACAAGATTAACTCCCCTTTATGGTCCCATTATAAATAAAACATTCATCTCCAATTTTTATCGGATTTAAATCATCTTATTATCTCCTAATTCTAAACTCTAAATTTCCCTTTTTCCTTCTTTTCTTCCCTTCTTACCCAATGTACTGTCTAGTAGCGTTCCAGCCTCCAACGACTTTTTCAAATAAATTACGTAGCAATCTTCTCTAACTACAGTTATCATATTCGGTTAAAATGTCTTACGGTTAAGCTGGTTCCTATGTATTTCCCTGAAGAGAAGATTACATCCTTATCAACATCACCTATTCCTATGGAAGGTATAATTTGTAATCTTCGAAATGTATGTTGGAAATAAAAGAATTCATTTAACATATGTGTTTTACTCCATTTACTAAATTTATATATTTACTCAAGTACCCAAAATAACAAGGAGTCTCTACCTCATAAACAGGAGTTACACCACAGTC
>NC_068982.1:78515513-78517760 GCF_001194135.2 Octopus bimaculoides | reverse complement strand
TATATATATATATATATATATATATATATATATGCAAAACATTCAAACACTAAGATTTGAAATAAGATGTCACTACTGTTAATATCGTTTATGGATAAAGTTTAAAATTGATGGTATCAACAGCAGTAACATAGGTGGAACACAGGCAAAATAGCATTATATAGCTATGAATTATAAATTTGCACAAAGCGTAATGATGCTTAAAAGCATACACCTACTAGAAATAAGAGCTAAAATTATAACACTTTAGCTCTTATTTCTAGTAGGTATATGCTTTTTAAGCATCATTATGCTTCATGCAAATTTATATATATATGTATGTATGTATATATGTATGTACATATATATATGTGTGTATATGCATATGTGTGTGTATATGCTTGGCTGTTTGTGTTTTTTTTTTTCTAAATGTGTACAGAAGAGAGATCCTGTTGTTGTTGTTATTGCTGCTGCTGTTGCTGTTATTACTGTAGTTCTTAGGTATCTCCTATTATGTTTAGATGAGCCTAAGCCACAAACTCACCCACTAAATGTTTAAGACCATAATTTATATCCCCATCTATTTTATACATTACTCTCATATGTACCCATACACTTCCTCTAATATATACACTCTGATTTATACAGCCCATCTATTTTATACTTCACTCCTGTGTATCCACACATCTCCCTCTAATATACACATAGTTTGATTGATACACACACCTATTTGATACTTTACACTTTTATGTATGTACACATTTCCCTGTAATCAACATAATTTGTCCTGTTTGCTACATTACATACATTTTCCCCATATTCCATGAATAAAATCAGTATTGTTTCTCAACTTTATAATGTCAATAAAAAGTAACAATCCAAGTGGATGGTCTAACAGAACTTTAAGAATGTCACACCAGATTACACTGTGGTGTTGGTCCTTGCAGTTGACATTTCACTTCATTGCATTTAGAAATGAGATTATAAAAGAATGTTTTTTATTCTTTCAAGAGGCAGTGATGTATGTATAGTGACTCGACGTGTTCGTTTTTGTGCTTTTGTGAATGTGAATATATGCTTGTTTGCATGTATGTGTATTTGGGTACATGCGTGTGTTTGAGTGCATGTGTATATGAGGTTGTGTATGTATGTGTGTATGGAGGTGTGCTTGTGTGCATGTGTATATGCTTATGTATGTTTATGTGTATTTGTGTGCATGTCTATTTGTGTGTGTGTGTGTGTGTGTGTGCATGAGTCTGTGTGTGAATGCATCCTGTGATATTGAGAAATGAAGTTTATAAATATTTGTGTTTTCTACAAGAGATACTAGAGGTCAAACAAGACTGAAACTTTCTGGAAGTTTTCAGAACTTTCTTTATAAACGAATTCCATGTTTCCTTGCTATTTCAGATGGATGTCAAAGCAGTGAGTTTGTTTTTGTGTCTTCTAATAGTTGAATTAATAAGATAGCAGACAGCCAGCTAATGAGAGTGCCTAGCCTGTTAATTAGAATGATCACACTAGCTCCGTCAACTTAGCTGTGAGTAGGTACCTAGATGGGTATAAATTATTGCTGCAATTCAGAGCATATCAAAATATTCTATTTGACTTAGAGCATGAAATTTTTTTTTAAATTATCAAAACGTTATTGAGGTGCAAACGTGGCTGTGTGTTTAAGAAGGTTCCTATGCAACGACTTGTACGTAAATCTGCTAACCTATCATCTATGATGACGAGGATGATGTATGAGTATGTCTGTGTTTGTGCATGTGTGTGTGTGTGTGTGTGTGTGTGTGTGTGTTGCATAATATTTGTAAACAAAATTCTTGTTCATCTGGTGTCATTTGTTTCCATTTGTCCTCATAAACATGTCTTGGCTGTTTGTGGTTGATTAAACTGGGAAATTATAATCTTGCTTGCAACTAAATGTGAATCGATAACAAGAGAAGAATCCAGTCAAAGAAAACACAGCTCCAATGTGCTTTTGTCTCACCCATACAAGTAAGGAAAAATAGACTTTAACCCTTTAGCATTCAAATTACTCTGTCAAATGTAATGCTTATTTATTCACATTATTTTGAATTAATCATGCATTATCTTGTAACTAAGAGATTTTCATAATGTGATTGCTTAATTTTATAATGACATTGTAGGGTAGGTGTGAGAAGTTAGGCATGCACAGTTTGAACATAAGACAAGTAGAATCTTTGGGCTGGATATGGCCGGTTTAAATGCTAAAGTGTTAAAATGAATTCTTTCTTTTATTCT
>NC_068982.1:78510419-78514913 GCF_001194135.2 Octopus bimaculoides | reverse complement strand
TATATATGAATATGTATTTGTCTGGCATTCACCATGATAGATCGCTAGCCACTAAACCTTTTTCTATTTTCTCTCCCTGTTTATTTCTGTGTTCCTTTCTATCGAAGAGCGTAGGCTCAAAAGGTAAGACTTTCTCACTTCCCGACCATTAAACTAATACATCTGTTTATTGTTTACACACCCGTCTTCGTCTTTTTTTTTTTGTAAATTCTCACTATATATATATGACAGGCTTCATTCAATTTCTTCTACCAAGTCCATTCACAAGGCTTTAGTCAGCCCAAGGCTATAGTAGAAGACACTTGCCCATGGTGCTACACAGTGGGACTGAACCCAGAACCATGTGGTTGGGAAGCAAGCTTTTTACTGCACAGCCATCATGATGAATTTACCATACTCTGTTAGATGGCAAATGAAAAAACAAAACTCATCCAGTCATATATCAGCACTAAAACTTCATTACTAGCATATGCTTTCATTGCTTTCAAGAGTATTAAACATATGATACTGGAGATATGAGAATATCACATGTTTATGCATGTGAAAATACAATACATGTTCTACATGTAATATATTGAATCTATTGACCAGTTAATGGATGAAGCAACAATTTTCAGCTATTTTTACAGCAATATATCAAATCTTGATGACAAATAATTATTTCAATGTCTTTCCAAATATTTTTGCTTATTTATTGTCATGCTGCTTCCTTTCATCAATCACTTGGATGATCAATAATGTTTCTCTTCAAGAAGCTTCAACTTCTGTATATGTATGTATGTGTATGCATACATGTATGTATGTATGTATGTATGTATGTATGTATGTATGTCATTGTTCAGATTATTTCAAGGTTTCTTGCCAATAGAGAAAGAACTGGTGTCTAACCAATATCCAAGACTCCTTCATTGGAATTTCAACATCAACAACAGGGTATTTTTGTTTGTGTGTATGTATGTATGTATGTATGTATATTCTAAGTATATGTGTATATATATATGTGTGTGTGTATATACATATATAAAAGGTATTGGTATCTAAAGGACCCAAAGAGTGGCAGGTAACAATAAGTAAGTGCTATGGACAGACCGTAGTTAAATACTTGGTTTAATAGTGATACAAGTGAGGAGTTTAATGTGGGTCTTGTATTAGCATGCATATATATATATATTAGACAAAAAGAGATAAAGCCAAGGCTGTGAGGAGTTTTCAGGACATTTATAAGGAAAGAGATATACATATAGTTTTACAATTGTTTCTGGGATATTATGGATGTCCTATCTTCAGAGACAATGTAATATGGTTAAATAGAGGTAAATGTTTGAGTTCAAAATAAGGAATTATTGTGGAAAAGGAGGAGATAAATATAGAGGGAAATAAGAGAATGAAAGTAGAAGTAAAATATAAAACATTGTAGATGCAGTTCCATTATTCGAGTAAAGTGGTGTATAGAAGTATAAAATACAACCCCTTAACACTACATAATAAATATAATGAGGCCCTAAGTACATGCAACCACCGCTTTTTTTATACCTTCAAATTTTACCACAAATCTAAATGCAAATTAAATAACCACACAGCATATATCCACAAGACCCCCTAGGTAATCCCCAATAACCCTACTTAATTTTCCTTTATCTCCCGTTTTACTTTTAATTTTTAATCTATAATTTTTTAACTTTACTTTAGGGATCTCAATCATTTAATACTACATTTATGGACAAACAAACAGATACATGTGTGTATGTAAATGTGTGCACATATATATTTTTTATGTATGTATATATGTATGTATGTATATGTATGTGGGTATGTGTATATATATGTGTGTGTGTGTGTGTGTGTGTGTGTGTGTGTATATATATATATATATGTATATATATATATGTATGTGTCTGTGTATGTCTATGTATATGCATATGTATATAGAAATACTTATGAGAGTGTGTATGTGCATTTATGAATATATAAGTACCTGTATTCACATGTGTATGTGACTGTGTGTAAGCAAATGTGCGTATGCATGTATATATGTATGCGCACACATATGCGTGTATGAATGCATTTATGGATGTGCATGAGCATGCATGTGTATGTATATGTGTGTACATATGCTTATGTATATCTATATATATTTATATATATGTGTGTATGTGTGTGTGTGTGTGTATATGTATGTATGCATGTGCACACATGTATATGTATGTATGTGCGCATGTACTATGTCATTATACCTTCCTTCTCACTTCTCTGGTTCCTACCTATCACACTAACCTATCACACTAACCTATCACATATGTCTGTTTATCGAAATTTGCCATCCTTGTATTCTTCCCTCCACTTTAAATTTTACTATTAAAACTGCTGCTCACTTTGGTATTACCCCACCCATACCTTTTCTCTCCACATCCCTTAATACAGCCCTATCATATCACCCCTACTCACATATCTCAAACTTATTCACTCCTTACATTCTTATGTCTTCTTATCCACCCCTCCCCACTCCTCCCCCATCCTCCCATCACATTATCTTGAACACCAACTAACACTCCTTTTCTCACTTCTGTCATCCTTTCTTCACTTTTCTTTCTATTTTCTCTTCTCTCTCTTCTTTTCTCTCCCTTTTATCATAATTTTTTCTTTTGCTTTTTTCTTTCTTTCTTCCTCTCATTTTCTCTTCCTGTTTTCATTTTGACCTATCTCCTCTTTCTAATCATACACATCTTCCCAACCCCTGCCCATCTATCCATAAATACTACCAATACATTCTCAAATTTTCATTCACACCACAAAACCCCTTTGAATGAGCAACACAGAATCCATGGCTCCATTCTTAGAAATGACTAAACATGAACTACTATTGGAACTTACAAACCATGTACAGGAAACTTTTTTACTCGAATAATGAAACTGCAACTACAATGTTTTATATTTTATTTCTACTTTCATTATCATATTTCCCTCTCTATTCCCTATCTCCTCCTTTACCACAATAATTCCTTATTTCAAACTCAAACATTTACCTCTTTTTAACCATTTCACATCGTCTCTGATGAAGGGATATCCATAATATCCCAGAAACAGCTGTAAGACTATATCTATATCTCTTTCCTCATAAATCTCATGAAAATTCCTCACAGCCTTGGCTTTGTTATCTCTTTTTGTCTAATATATATATAAGTTAATTAGAGGATATATGAACCTCTTATTCATGATGATATTTTGCTTGTAACTTATAAATGCAAATTTAATGCATAAATTTGTAATTTATTTAATGAGTACGAATGGAAACAGTTGTAGGATGAAATGATTCTAAATTTATAAATGAATAAATATTAACCAACAACTCTATTTTATTTTCTTAATTTAATACAGATTATATAAATATATATATATATATATATATTGATTTATTACACAACCAAAAGAGCTACTAATAGTTCCATGCTTTTATGATACTGTAAATAAGCTTATTTATAAAAAAAATACATCATGTATCTCCCAACAATATTTCAGGCTCTATCTTTTGTTTTTATTTCTGTACAATTTTGAACCGTATGTGTATGTGTGTAGTAATAAGACAACCAACCTTTATACTGGCTGGTCAAAAGGGATAAACATCCCTCTGGTAAATATCTATTAATGTTATACCACCTGAAGAAACATGAAGATGATCTACCTAATGCCCATGGATACTATGGACTACACTGTAATCATCCCAGGAATATGGACTGTGATCTTAAGAGACCTGTGATTTGTGGAAATGCATGTGTAGCGATGCATTAAATGTTTATAAATACCATCCAAGGATTGTTGTTGTTATATTTCTCCTACATTATATCAGTACAGCTCGATGCAATCCCCAAAAGCTAGTTCACCAGTCAGCATCATTAGACTGTAGCCGGCATAATGGAATAGGAGCTTTATTTGCATATTCAAAATGTTCCCTGTAAACAAATTTTAAATATATATATATATATACTTTATTAAAAGCAGCAGAAATATCACAAAAACTGTTACTCAAAGTTTCACGTTCCCGTTCATCGGACAGTTTTTTTTAGAATGGAACAGAAATGCCGATATAATCAAATATAAAACTAGTTTAAAGGATACACCTTTCAAAATGGCTTTGTTTCATTGATCCTTTCAACTAACAGTCTTAAGCATGCAATGAACAATATAAATTCAGGATATATTCCTCTTGTAAAATCGAAAAAACCCTAAATCAAAACACTGATTCTAAATACATCTGGTAAATAATTATATACAAAATATAAATCAATTAATACATTAAAATTAAAATTAAAAATTTTCATGCTTTATTACATAAATATTTTTCAGCAACATATACACATACTAAGCCATCTATATACTCATATATGCACTAAATATACACAGATACATGTACATAGTTATATTACAGTATTGAGTACTCTTTTTACCACCTTGTTTCACATTTATGTGCTTACTCCAGTATATATATATGTATATATA
>NC_068982.1:78505789-78507516 GCF_001194135.2 Octopus bimaculoides | reverse complement strand
CTCTCTCTCTCTCTCTCTCTCTCTCTCTCTCTCTCTCTCTCTCTCTCTCTCAATCCTTCTATCTGTATGTGTATATTTCTGTGTGCACTTGTGCATATCTATCTGTTTGCCTCCAGTGCCAAAATATACTGTTACCAAAACAGACTGAATGTCCAACCAGTTGTGCTAAATCATTTCATTCTGTAAAGAGATTTTGAAGACA
Organism: Octopus bimaculoides; assembly: GCF_001194135.2. Taxonomy (NCBI): domain Eukaryota; kingdom Metazoa; phylum Mollusca; class Cephalopoda; order Octopoda; family Octopodidae; genus Octopus; species Octopus bimaculoides. The sequence continues at coordinate 78,507,314 of NC_068982.1, read as the reverse complement.
TAAGGCTGAGTCAGTAAGGTACATGCCCCTAACAGGTCATGATTCACAGGTTCATATCTCTATCCGTGATTTCTTTTGTATCTGTTATCAAATCACTGAATTTTACTATTCCCATTTGTTAGATTAGCAGCCTATCCCAAAAGTTTGAGTCTTATCTAGAGATAACACTACAGAAGCTAAAGTGTTAAGATTCAATGCTTTGGACCAATGAAATTCAATTAACCCTTTGTCTATCCAAAGCATTGTCATAAGTTTGCCCTAGTTTGTGTGAAATACAAAGCTTTCCTTTCATAAGTCTCACGTTAATCTGATATTTTTTATCTTTTATTTGTTTCAGTCATTTGACTGCAGCCATACTGGGGCACTGTCTTGAAGGGTTTTAGTCAAATCGTGCCCTCCCCTGCCCTGTACTTATCTTTTTAATAAAGCCTAGTACTTATTTTCTTTTGCTGAACCACTTAGCTACAAGGATGTAAACACACCAACAACAGTTGTCAAGTACTGGTGGTGGGGGGGAACAAACATAGATGCAGAGACACACACACAGATACACAAACACACACACACACACACACACACAAATATACAAGTGAGTGGACAAACAAATTTATTGAGAGTTACATGTAGGGATCAAAACAATTTGATTCCAATTCATTGGTACACCTGTGTTTCAAGTGTGATGCTAGTTGTCAGCCATTTTGAATTTGAATGACGGAAGTTGATTGTTATTACTATAAGGTGGGCTGCGATTGGTCAAGGAAAAGCAAGTAGTGTCATGGTTTGATGCTGGTATATGGGTAACAGTTAGTTGGGGGAAGTAGGAAGAGGTGGCTTGTGCAAGTATATAGTTCTATATGTGAGTGAACTGATGCACTCATATAGTTTTGTGTGCATGTGTATACTGATGCGCAAAATTGCATATCCTCCAACAACTCACAGCAACCATCAACAAAAAATACAATTTATTGTATTGCCATCACCAGAGATATGCCCTTCTGGCAAATTTCAGGCCTTTGACTGCTGACAACTCGGATATACTACCTTAGCACCAGCCGCTACTTAGCACTGCCTGCATCAAGAACACTGTTACCAACCAACCCCACAAGCAGGACCACCATTTACCAACCCCCAATGCATACCAACCCCCAATGCATACCAACCCCCAATGCATACCAACCCTCAACGCATACCAACCCCCAACACTTACCAATTCCCAATGCTTGTTTTGTGCGTGGATACTTGTGCACATGTGCACGAAAATGCACATGTACATGTGTGTGCATGCACATTGGTTTGCATGCATACATGCATGCAAATATACATATGTACATATGAATGAATATGCATGTGTGCGTATGCACGTATGTGAGTGTATGCATGTATGCATGTGCATGTTCATCCAAGAGTGTGTGTGTTCATCCAAGTGTGTATGTGCAGACATGCACATGCATGCCCATGTACAGATGCACACACTCGCATCAATATACACATACATGCAAAACTATATGCGCACGTCTGCACACCC
>NC_068982.1:78501006-78505779 GCF_001194135.2 Octopus bimaculoides | reverse complement strand
TACATGCATGCAAATATACATATGTACATATGAATGAATATGCATGTGTGCGTATGCACGTATGTGAGTGTATGCATGTATGCATGTGCATGTTCATCCAAGAGTGTGTGTGTTCATCCAAGTGTGTATGTGCAGATATGCACATGCATGCCCATGTACAGCTGCACACACTTGCATCAATATACACATACATGCAAAACTATATGCGCACGTCTGCACACCCACATATAGAACTATATACTTACACATGCCACCCCTTCTTACTTCCCTGCCAACAACCTGACTGACTTTTAGTCTATTTCCTGTCCACCACATGGTTAATTTCCTGTTCACTATGCAGTATTTTCCAACTAATTGTTACCCATTTACCAACATCAAACCACGACACCGGTGACCTTCTTCGACCAATCACAATCCACCTTTCAATCAGCTTCTGTCATTCAGATTCAAAATGGGTTGACAACTAGCATCACGCTTGAAACTCATGAGTGCCAACGAATTTGAATGATACTGTTTTGATCCATATATATATATATATATATATATATATATATATATATATATACACATATACACAATGAGCTTCTTTCAGTTTTTATCTGCCAAATCCATTTTGGTTGGCCTGAGATTATAGTAGAAGACACTTGGCCAAGGTGCTTCACAATGGGACTGAACCTGAAACAATATGGTAGGGAAGTAAGCTTCTTACTACACTGCTACACCTTGTAGCTGAAAAAATTAGGAATGTGTATCTTAAATGATGCATGGACACCAGGGAAATATGTCCTGTGTATCTCATGTGATACTCCGGACAGGCAAAGGGTTAACACTAGAGTAGTTTTCAAGAAAAGCATGAAAAGCTTAAGAATCGCTACTTTTTTTATTCTCTTGTCCTAAAACTTGATTGTCTTTATGTCTACTTCTTTGAATTTCTTTAAAGAGGGAGAAGCTCTTTGGCATTGTCCAACACTGTGTAAAACTGAGTAACTGTAAAGATCCTAAGAGTTTATCAGAAACTTAAAACTTCACTAGGGAAGGAAATGCCAAATTAGGTGAAGTTATTTGCAGAGTGAAGTGTTAAGATTGCCAATTAATAATTACAGAATTGTATGGAAACCTGGGGGAATCAAAATTAAGAAAATATTTGAATTCTAATACTAAAATAAATTGGTCTCTTCTATCTTGCTTTTTTTTTTCTTCTGTTGCACAATAGGCCAGTTTTTAAATGTTGGTTGGCACAATTATGACTCCATATTCTATGTCACTGTGTGGTACCCAGGGCAAGGGTCTTGTAGTACAGCTCCAGGTTAACCAAAGCTTTGTGAATGAAGTTGGTAGAAAGACACTGAAAGAATTCCATTGTGTGTGTTGTGTGTGTGTGTGTATGTATATATACATATACATACATATGTGTGTGTGTGTGTGTGCATTTGTATGTGTGCATGTGTAAGTATATATATGTATAAGTATATCTTTTAAAATTGTTTACGGGAAACATTTTGAATATGCAAATAAACTTCCTATTCCATTATGCTGGCTACAGTCTAATGATGCTGACTGGTGAACCAGCTTTTGGGGATTGCATCGAGCTGTACTGATATAATGTAGGAGAAATATAATAACAATCCTTGGATGGAATCTATAAACATTTAATGCATCGCTACATACGCATTTTCATAAATCACAGGCCTCTTGAGATCACAGTTCGAATTCCTAGGATGATTACAGTGTAGTCTATAGTATCCATGGGCATCGGTTTGATCATCTTCATGGATTCATTTGTTCAGGCGGTATAACATTAATAGATGTTTAACAGAGGGAAGTTTATCTCTTTTGACTAGTATGAGGGTTGATTGGGATCAGTCAACCTTTGCACTGGTCAAAAGGGATAAACATCCCTCTGTTAAGCATCCATTAATATTATATTGCCTGTATATGTATATACAGGGATGTAATACACATATACATATATATGTATATACACATATACATATACAGGCAATATAATATTAATATATATATATATATATATATATGAAGAATAATAATAAATGGAACAAAACGCATATAATCAATAAGTTCCTTTATATGCGTTTTGCTCCATTTATTATTATTCTTCATATCTACTCAAAATACATCACTTTAACCTGGTATTTCTACCTATTAATCAGGTATGATATCCCAGTTTTTGTGGTTTTTGCTACCCTGGTAACTATTAACATATTTTCATTATTGAAGTTTTTTCAACCAAGATAATATTAATATATACATAAATCCCTATATATATATATATATATATATATATACATAACACAACAGACAGATTGTGGTTCACTACAGCTGTTTCAGATGTTTGGATCTGGAGTCTTTAGATGGCGGTACAATAAGTGCAGTGAGTGTACCCATGTATGAACTTGATGACATTTTGTGTATTCAGTCAGTGACTTGTGAATGTATGAATAACTGGTGAACAAATTCATGTTCACTGTAGTGAGTATGTACATTTCAATATACATTGTTTGTACACAAAAGTATAATTACCAAGCCGACTTTGGTGCTCTCACTATTTAAAATACTTGATTCTCTAGAATCCTCAAAATTTTATATATATATACATATATATAGTAATAAGGAGTAAATATTCAGAATGTTATTGTTATTATTATCTGCAGTAATATAAATAATTGATAATAACAACAACAATAATATAGGTGGTTACAGACCTTAAATAGCATTAGATAGCTATAGAGTTAAACTCTATATCAATCATAAGGGCACACAAGGCATCTACCTGCTATAAAGAGGAATTGAAACCCTCATTTAAACCATTAATAACACTGAAATATACAACAGAAAATCAGAAAATCTGCCAACGTTCAAAGTGACAAGTTGAAAATCTTTTCAATTTGTAAGACTTGCCGATGAAGGTAAGGCTTTTCGCCAGAACCAGAAATCATGATCCAAGTATATCCAAATACCAAAATATATAGCATTGGGCTATATTGGTATGTTACAAATTATTTTACCCATTCACCCGACTACTGTTGATTATCTGTCATATTTTTCAGTGTTATTGGTGGTTTAAATGAGGGTTTTAATTCCTCTTTCTAGCAGGTAGGTGCCTTGTGTACCCTTATGATTGATATAGAGTTTAATTCTATAGCTATTTAATGCTATTCATGGCTATTGCAGAAGTAGTTTGGGGAAATCCCATCTGTTTCTTCTTAAAACACATTCAGAAATTCCTTACATGTCTATCTAATATGTAAAACTGTAATTCCTATAAGCAAATGAAATAGGAGTAACGGTGAATAAATGATACCAAAAGATTTCCAATTCTCTATTTTGTTAGGTGCAGGTGTGGTTGTATAAGAACATTATTTCTCAACTATAAGGTTCCAAGATCAGTTCCACTGGGTGGCCCCTTGGGCAAATTTCTTCTACTATAGCCTTGGGTTGATCAAAACTTTGTGAGTGAATTTGGTAGACAGAAATTGAAAGAAGCCCTATGTACATATATATATGGGTATGTGTGTGTAGATCTTTGTGTATGTGTTTGTCCTCCTACCACCTCACACTTGACAACCAAAGTTGGTGTGTTTACATCCCTGTAACTTTGCAGTTAGACAAGAGAGACCAATAAAATAAGTACCAGGCTTCCCTAAAAGCAGTAAGCACTGGGGTTATGTTCAACTAAGATTGTTCAAGGTGGCTGCAGTCTAATGACTGACACAAGTAAAATATAAAATATAAATGAAGAATGGTTATGTGTGTGTGTGTGTGTATGTGCATGTGCGTGTGTGTGTATGTGTGCACGTATGTGTGCACGCGCGTTTGTGCTTTATTCATGATCTCTTTAAACCAGTAAGAGTAAGACTGGCAAGATTAAGATGATTTCAGGTTCAGTTTTAATATTGTTAATATTTATCAGAAGTACTTCTGCTAAATATTAATATTATATATATTTATGGTGAGCTTGTGGAGCGGAAACACTATTGACGTAAACCTAAAAAAAGGTTTAAGGATGGCACAAGGATTATTATAAAGTCACCTAGAATGGATCCAGAGAACATAGAAACCTTTGCTTTGGATCGAGCTGGATGGCGAACAAAAGTGTAGAGTGTAATCATTTGAAGAGGATAGGATAAGGCATGTAAGACTCAAAAGAGATTTAAGGCAGAATGTTACAACTGAGAAGGTGAATCACAATGACCTTTTTGTGTGCACAGTCCATGACAGACCATGCCTTCTTTTACTGGGCTGAAATCTCAGTTGTAAACCCATGGAAAACAAACCTCCACCAACTATTCTGCCTATATGTCTGTACACACTGTGCACAATGTATACCAGAAGCTTTGCAAATCTAACAGAGACCTCAAAAGACATTTTAAGATCCACAAAGATCAGAAGTTATCTGCAGCTCTTGGTGGTCCAAATTGGATTTGCAATCTATGTGGGTGTCTTTTAAAAACAGCATCTGGTTTAAAAAGTCACATCAGATGTCATGATGGTGCTAAGGTGTAGGTACAGGAGGTGGTCAAACTCTGCATAAGGAGTAGACGACCATCATATATATACCTGTAAATTTTCATCCCTAGTATTAATATATATATATATATATCATCTTCATCATCATCGTTTAACGTCCGCTTTCCATGCTAGCATGGGTTGGACGATTTGACTGAGGACTGGTGAAACCGGATGGCAACACCAGGCTCCAGTCTAATTTGGCAGAGTTTCTACAGCTGGATGCCCTTCCTAACGCCAACCACT
>NC_068982.1:78499279-78500816 GCF_001194135.2 Octopus bimaculoides | reverse complement strand
GTCCAGGGGCACTGGCAACGATCTTACTTGGCTTGCCGGGTCTTCTCACGCACAGCACATTTCCAAAGGTCTCGGTCAGTAGATATATATATATATATATATATATATATAATTTAAGGGATATTAATTTTTTTAATTGATTTTAATTGAGATTTTACCTGTAATTTTGGATTTTGTCCCTAATATTATTATATATATATAATTATGCAGGTAATTGCTTCTATATTTGCTCAACTGGATCCCTCTTATAGCCATTCTTTACCCCATAGAATTGATCCCCTGTAAAGACTTCAGTGTCTAAGTTTGAATCGCTTGAGCACTATTAAGCGTCTTCTATACTGAGAATCTCTGGATCTCATCTGCAGACTATATATATGTATATACATATATATAAGTCATACATGCAGTGTCATTCATTTCCAATATCTTGCCGAAAAGTGTCTGGCCATGGAAAAGTATTACCTTACTTGGAAACAGATGAGGGTTGGCAACAGGAAGGACATCTGGCTATAGAAAATTTGCTTCAACAAATTCTGTCCACCCCATACAAGAAAGGAAAAGTGGACATTAAATCAATTATAACAATGATGATGATGATGATGAGTATAATTGTTATGTAAATGATGGTAGCAGTGGCAGTGGCTAATATGTTTCATTTTCCAGAGGAGGCTCTCAATATTTTTAAAACACAAAAAAAAACATTAAATATATCACTGAGGTGGCTTTGACTTGCCTTTAAAAAAATTCTAGGTTCCATACAGTCGTCTAAAAATACTACATGGTTGCAGTCTAATAACTGCAACAAGTAAAAAGGAAAAAAAAATTCTGGGGTCGATACTAAAAATCTTCAAGGCAGTACCCCAGTATGACAACCGACTAATGACTGAAACAAGAAAAAGGGGGAAAAAACGAAAAATAACTGAAAAATATAACCGAGGGGGCTTTGTCTGCTTTCACACTTTAACTATGGGGGTTTTGTCCGAGGGGGTTTTGTCCTAGGTGGAGTTTGTCCTACATTCGTGCAGAAGACTTGCTTTGTTATCCAGTTAAGATTGGAGAAGCAATTTTTTTAGAAATATTCAATTTGTAATGTGCTAGTTTGTTTTGGGATAAATTTTAGCTTTGTGCTATAAGTTTCTTTTTTTGAGAAATATTTCATTTGTAATGTGCTGTTTATTGCATTAGATGCATGTTGACTGCTTAAAACTATAAAATACGTGTTGTTTACTCGTTTTTTTTTTGTCATTGTGGTGGTTGTGAAGTGTGCTAAAAATAACAGGTAAATAGGCCTTAAATCACGCACCCCTACAGTTTTTTTGTTTTTGTTTTTTGCATAATCGTATCAAGTCCCATATGTAGAATACAAATTTGCAAAAATTGTCTGGAAATTCAAAAATATATATATAATATGTTATGAGGGGTTTATATGGCATTCTTAAAGCCCTGGGCGGAGGTAAAGGACATGGATCGTGCCCCGTTTCAGTTTTTTTGCCTGGGGGTTCTACAGAAACCCACTTTTTCGACTGTGGAGATTCAG
>NC_068982.1:78496148-78498628 GCF_001194135.2 Octopus bimaculoides | reverse complement strand
ATTTATTATTTTATTTTTGGAAAATTAAAATTTTACAAACATTTTTTCAGAATAATAATCTCCATATTTTTCTGTGTATTTCGCCAAAAAAAATTTCTTAAAATAGTGAAAAATTGGAGGTAGGGGTGTGGTAGGGTGGGGATTAAAATTTTGAAATAATGATTTTTTTTTTTTGCGGATTCGGAATTCCTGCAGTCAAAAAAGTGGGTTTCTGTAGAAACACTCACCAAAAAAAAAAAAAAAACTGAAACGGGGTGCTATGCAGTGGAACTGAATTCATATAATCATAATACCATTGCTACTACTAATGACAATATAATAGTTATAATAATAATAACAACAATAATAATGATACGATCCAATCTCCTACTAACACACTTAATTCTGATTTTAATTTCTCCATAAATAATATCACATCTTCCCTTTCCACTAATAACACTCATAAGACAGATAGCTGCAACTGCCAATCCACAACCAAATGCCTGTTGCAAGCCCACTGCAGAAGGTTTAAAGTAGTATATAAATGTAAGGTCCACAACATAATTCTACTAACTACTTTTTCGGATCTACTATTATTTTAAACAAAGATATTCTGTGCCTATAAACTCATTTAAGTATGAGGAGCATAGCAAATCTACCTCCCTAGGTAACCATATCCACCATCTAATAAATAAAAAAGTACCATATAGGATATCATGGACCATAATAGATTCCTGGGTCCCATACCCAGGCCAGTGATCCATTTGTGGACCATGCCTAAAAGAAACCTTCCAAATATTAATTCATAATTCACCACAATTACTAAATAAACATGATGCTTTTTTAAATGTTGAGGTTCTATCACACCTTTAGATTCTTCCATAGGTCCAAATGCGAACAAAATCACAAACATAACACATCCATCCATAGTCATTATACGTTCAGTAAAAATGTGTTTATTATGGCAGTTTGACCTTAGAGTCCCTCTTAGTGTGAGGCATTTATGTATTAATGCCCTTATATAAATAAATATATTTTAGGGAATAAATGATGGATTTTTCCCTTATGAGGTTTTTTCACGCTAGCTACTTGATAAATTTTATAAAAGACTTTATCCTATTATTGAATTATAAATATAACCAGAATATATTCAGTGCTGAATTTTATTCTGAAAAAACACATGTACCGAGGTGCAATTCGAAAAGCCCGCCTCTTACATAGATATATAAGGATAAACAATCTTCTATGTACTATGCTGAATACATGAAGTGTTCATCTGGTATGTTGATTTTTTGTTTATTTTTATGTGTCTTGACCATACTGTACTGATCAGTAAAAGGTGCATATTACTGTAATAATTACGAAGTTATGATCTACAGTTTAGTCTGTTTTTAGGGGGCTAGCTTTGAGAGTTGCATTTCCTCGCGTTCAGTAAAAATGTGTTTATTATGGTAGTTTGAAGTTAGAGTCCCTCTTAGCATGAGGCATTCATGTATAGATAAATATATTTTAAGGAATAAATGATGGATTTTTCCCTTATGAGGTTTTTTCACGCTAGCTACTTGATAAATTCTTATAAAGACTTTATCTTATTATTGAACTATATATATTTATATCACCCGACTGGCCCTTGTGCCGGTGGCACGTAAAAGCACCCACTACACTCTCGGAGTGGTTGGCGTTAGGAAGGGCATCCAGCTGTATAAACTCTGCCAGATCAGATTGAAGCCTGGTGCAACCATCTGGCTCACTAGTCCCCAGTCAAACCGTCCAACCCATGCCAGCATGGAAAACGGACATTAAACGATGATGATGTATGTATGTGTGTGTGTATGTATGTATGTATGTACGTATGTATATACGTATGTATATTTATATATGTGTATGTATGTATATATGTATGTATATATGTATGTATTTGTGTGTGTATAATTTCTTCTTTTTCTTCTACCCCTCTGTCAACATAAGCATCTTAGAAAATAGCTAGGATTTCCAACATAAGTATCTTAGAAGCTAGTTAGTTTCATTTCAGTGGTTTTTAGTTTTGTAGTTTTTAGGGTGTATTTTTTCTTAGTTTATAATTCTAAGTTTAGGTTTTAAGTTTTAATTTTAAGTTTTAAATTTAATTCTTAATCCTTTATCTCACATCATTTAATTGCTATTATACTTGAAATATAATTCTAAATATCTGTACTAACCACTATAACATTGTCCTTTGTAACCCCCACTTTACTGAAACTTTAATGGTTGACCTCTGCCCCATGCAATACTGACATATCTCCATCATTACTTTTACTTTTATTTTATTTTCATTTTTATTCTTACTCACCCCTATCTTATTTTTATTCCATTTCTCCTCTCTCTCTTTCTCCTTTCTCTCCCATATAAACCCACTCACAAAACCCATTTATGATATCTATCATTACCTTCACTTTTATTTTTTCTTATTTTTTTTACTCTTTTACCCCTATCTTATTTTTATTCCTTTCTCCTCTCCCTCC
>NC_068982.1:78493395-78496131 GCF_001194135.2 Octopus bimaculoides | reverse complement strand
TCTCTCTCTCTCTCTCTCTCTCTCTCTCTCTTCTCTCTCTTTCTCCCCTCTTTCTCATGTATACCCACTCACATAATCCATTTATATATCCATCTTACTTTCTCAATCTATATACACATTTACAATATGAATAAATCATATGTATTGTCCTCCTCATCCTTTGCCCTGGTGACAAATAAAAAGAAATTATTGTTGTTGTCATCATCATCATCATCATCATTATCATTGCTGTTGTTGTTGCTACTGCTGCTGCTGCTGTCTTTGCTGTTTTGTTTAAGGCAGCAAGCTGACAGAATCTTAAGCATTCTGGGTGAAATGCTTAGCAGCATTTTGTCTGTCATTACATTCTGAATTCAAATTCTGCCAAGGTCAACTTTTTGTTTTGCATCCTTTCAGGGTCGTTAAATTAATTACCAGTTGAGTAGTGGGGTTGATGTAATCAACTTATCCTCTCCCCCAAAATTGCTGGCCTTGTGGCAAAATTTGAAATCATTATTATTACTGTTGGTGTTGTTGCTTGTTGTTACTTATATCATTTTTTGATGATATTATTGTTGTTCTTTTTCTTCTTCTCCTTATTCACCTACTTCTCTGTGTACTCCTTCTTTGTATACTTCTTCATGTACTACTTTTTTCTTCTTCTTCTTCTTCTTTTCCTCCTCCACCTCCTCTTTCTCCACTTCCCCTCCTCCTCCTCTTCCTCCTCATCATCATTCTTGTTACTATTATTATTTGGAAGTTTTATTTGTTATATCTTTCTCTGTTTTCCTCACTGCTTACACGAACGTTTTCTTTTTGAACAAAACCCTTTGTAACTTTCGTCCTGTCTTTGTCCTTACATGTTTTTAATTTATATTAGCCCTTGTGGCCAATAAAACAGAATTAATTATTATTATCATTAAGGCAGCAAGCTGGCAGACTTGTTAGCCCTCCAGGTAAGATGCTTAGCAGTATGATGCCTGTCTTTACATTCTGAGTTCAAATTCTACTGAGGTCAACTTTGTCTTTCATCCTTTCAGGGTCAATAAATAAAGTTACAGTCAAGTTCTGGGGTTAATGTGGTTGATTTACCCACTCCCCACAAATTTCAGGCCTTGTGCCTGTAGTAGAAAGAATTATTATTATTATTATTATTATTATTATTATTATTATTATTATTATTATTTTTACTATTATCATCATCATCATCATCATTAGCATTTCCTTCTGCTGATATCTGTAGCTTTACTGATGATAGCCATTATTACTTCATAAATGTTGTCCATTAAAAGCCAATATTGCATTGGTATGAGTCACAGAGAGAGAGGGGGGAGGAGAGAGAAAGAAAGAGAGAGGGAGAGAGAGAGAGGGGGGAAGCAGTTAGAAACAGATCAAATGGTTTTACATTAACTAAGCAGGAACTGCTTTGAATCATCATCATTCTTGTGGTCATCATCATCATTATCATCACTATCATCTGCACATATTTCACCATCACCACCATAACCATAACCACAACCAACATCATACAATCACCCCACCCCTCTCCACCACCACCACCACACAATCACCCCCACCCCCAACCCAACCACCACACAATCACCCCCACACAATCACCATCACCACCACTTACACTTCTACACTAAAGATGCTGTGGAAACATTGAAAAGATTCCACCCACATCAGATCCTCCCATTTTCACTCCCAAGGAAAATAATTATCTTCAATAACAGCCAATATACAGTAATTATGTGGTTGTTGTTGCTGTGGCTGTTGTTGTTGTTGTTACTGTTGTTTAAAACTTGGTTGGTCCTGATTGCGTAGACACTCCACCCTTGCCAGTCTCATCTAATTTTCAGACATCTTCAGACTGGCACAGACATGGCTGTGTGATTAACAAGCATGCTTGCCAGACATGTGGTTTTGGGTTCAATTCCAGTGTACAGCACTTTGGGTAACGGCCTTCTACTAGCCCTAAGTTGATCAAAGCCATGTGAGGGGATTTGGTAGAGAGAAATTGAAAGAAGCCCGTAATATATCATCATCACCAGTTAATGTCCATTTTCCATGCTGGCATGGCTTAAACAGTTTCACAGGAGCTGACCATTATATATATATATATATGTATGACATGGTCGATGCAGTGCCCCCTGACTGGCTCCCATGCCAGTGGCACATGAAAAGCACCATCCAAATGTGGTCAATGCCAAGTCCACCTGACTGGTTCCTGTACCAGTGGCATGTAAAAAGCACTGTCCAAACGTGATCGATGCCAGGGCTTCCTAGCTCGCTCCTGTGCTGGTGGCACGTAAAAAGCACCTACTACACTCTCGGAGTGGTTGGAAGGGCATCGAACTGTAGAAACATGGCCAGATCAGATTGGAGCCTGGTGCAGCTGCTGGCTTTCCAGACCTCAGTCAAACCATCCAACCCATGCGAGCATGGAAAAAGGACATTAAACGATGATGATGATGATGATGATGATAAATGTATTAAATACAACAAAATGTACACACAGGACAGACACAAGGACCCTATTGCTTCATCAGTTATCGACCAAAAATACTAATACTCAGTGTCATGCTTTTAATGATAAGACTGAGAGCTTCATATATCGCCGGCACCAATACACACACACACACACACATATATATATATATATATATACATATATATATATGTATGTATATACATGCATATATATATATGTGTGTGTGTATATATACATATATATATATATATATATATATATATATA
>NC_068982.1:78492015-78493269 GCF_001194135.2 Octopus bimaculoides | reverse complement strand
ATATATATATATATATATATATATATTTATATATATGCACACATACACACAAACACACACATATACACATATATATATGGATATATGTGTGTGTGATTATGCTTGTGTTTGTCCCCCACCCTACTGCTTTACAACCAGTGTTGGTTTGTTTACATCTCTGAAACTTAGTAGTTTGGCAAAAAGAGACTAAGAGATTAAAACAACTTTAAAAAAAGTATGTGCTGGTGCCTATTTGCTCAACTAAACTCTTCAAGGCAGTTCCCTAGCATCATGTGGAACTAGACACTTCTTTCGACTTAGTTTCATCTGTTTGTAACAGAGATTAAAGCACAATGAGGGCCAACTATACCTTTCATCTCCTTAAACTGGGATTAATTTTTCCTTTTATTTGTTGAGTCGAGAAGAAGCAGCAGAGCCCATGGCACTTGCAAGTCATCCAAGATTAGTGAGGTTGAGTGCATTAATAATGTTATGTTTAAACTATTAGAGGCGAAACACTTGCAGAAAAGACATGAACATGGAAGAGATTCCAGAGGGATGATACTGTGGCTAGGAAGGACTTGGTGTAGTGGTTAGTGTATGGCCTAGGGGCATTGCTCCCAACAAGAGTGATGGAGTAAGTGGGGGGAGGGGTTTGAAGGGAGGGAGATGAGACCTGTCAGCGTTGAAGAACAGATATCATTATAATAGCAATAGGAGATGGCATGTCTATGGGTCAGAGGCGTGAGTGTGTCTGTTAATGATTGAATAATATAATTGGTATATAATGATAGGTGCAAGCATGGCTGTGTGGCTCAGAAGTTTACTTATCAATCACGTGATTTCAGGTTCTGTCCCACTGCACAGATACTTGCTCTAGTGTCTTGCTATAGCAGAAAACACTATAGCAAGTGAATGTTGCTGTAGCCTCTCGCCAAACAAGGCATTCTGAGTGGATTTGGTAGGCAGAAGGCCCTTGCATATGTCATCGTCATCGTCTTTCTTTTAAAGTCCACTTCTCCAATGGAATTTTGTTGAGACAGATCTTATACAGCCAGAGGCCTTTTCTGTTGCTGCCTTTCACATGTTTCTAAGTCATGTATCTGTTTGTGTATGATGTGTATGCATGTGAGAGTATTCATGTGCCTGTGTGTGTGCGTGTGTAATGTATATGTGCATCTGTGTGTGCAAATGTGTGCTTCTGTGTATGTGTGTGTGTGTACATGTGTATGTGTATCTGTATGTGTATATGTGTGTGTGTGCAAGTGTGCATAT
>NC_068982.1:78477110-78483040 GCF_001194135.2 Octopus bimaculoides | reverse complement strand
ACGGGATACACCGTCTGCAAGTAGTTGGGTTCAGCATATTATCCTCCATTTTCTAATTGTTACACAAATTTTGGGTAAAACCTCCACTTTTACCCGCTCCCATTGATTGCACCTAGTATAGCACTAGTGTAGCAATAATTGGGTACCCTCCCAGCAGTATACTGGATAGATACTATCCCTTAGTGGGTGGAACCCCCAACCCCTAACTCTCTCATGTTATATATATATATATATATATATCAGATTGGAGCCTGGTGTAGCCATCTGGTTTCACCAGCCTCAGTCAAATCGTCCAACCCATGCTAGCATGGAAAGCGGACGTTAAACAACGATGATGATGATGATGATACATACACTAGAGAGTTTATGTGCATAATACATTCACTTTGATAATTACTCTGTTTCCATTTGTTTACAGTTGTTAGTCATTCAAGATTATTGATAAATGGTTATTGATATTCTGCTGTGTACTTACATGTGTATATGTTTGTTTGTGTGTGTGAGTGTGTGTATATGTTTGTGTCGATATATGTGTATAAGAATTTGTGTGTGTGATGTGTCTCCTTTCGTGACATCCCACAACAATTATAAATGAACACCATGGTCATGCAAGTGGCATTCCTCATTTCCAGTTTTCCATGAAAACATATCTGGTAATGGGGAAATATCACCTTGCTTGGATGATGATGAGCTTCTTTCAGTTTCCATTTACGAAATTCACTCACAAAACTTTGATCAGCTTAGGACTATAGTTGAAGTTACTTGCCCAAGGTGCTATTTTGGGGCTGAGACCAAAACTATGTGGTTCAGAAGCAAGCTTTTTCAGAATGAAACAATTGGACAAAAATACTTAGCCACCAAAGGCAAACATAGACACACAGACACAAACACACACACACACACACGCATGCATGCATGCTCACATACATATACACATGCATGCACACACACACACACACACACATACACACACAAACACACACAAGCATGCACACATGAAGAAATATACGCATACAAAAAGAAAGTGTGAGAGAGAGTGAGAGGGAGTAAGAGAGAGAGGGAAAGAGGTATTACACTTTATTAATCGAATATGATTGATGTAAATACTTTGCTTCTCTTCTTACCTTGAATCTACGATGCCAAATAAGTAACACCAAAAACAGCTATACCAAAACCTCTCAAAGCCAGCTTCTTAACTCTACTCCCACTACACCTACAATATTTAACCCTTTCACATTCAAATCAGCCATATCTGCCTCAAATATTCTCCCTATTTTATGTTGAAACCAGCTAGATCAAGCCTCTCACACCTGTTTAAAAGCAAACTGTCACATCACTGAAAACCTGAAGCTATGAGACAATACATGATTACTTCAGAGCAAGGTAAATGAATAAGCATTACATTTGACAGAGTAATCGGAATGATAAAAGGTTAATACTTTTCAGACCTAAGAAATTTCCTTGTGAATTATTGTTTGTCTTGTTATTGTTTAGCTCCAGATTAGCCGTGACCGAGCAGGTCTATATTTAAAGACCGTCAGCCTTGACCGTCTTGGCTTTTATTCAAACACAGTATATCAGTCAAGGAGTACTCGTTATCAAATGCTTCTTTTTTTTTGTTTTCTTTTTTTCTTGAAAAGAGACTATAGGATTTGATTTAAAGGAGATCTGTCAGTTATTTCTAGCAGGTTGAGGGGCTGCATAGAAGTTTCCTGTTGTATGTAATACATGTTGAGGACATGGAGGCCTTGATGGGCATGTACATGAGTTAGCAATATTTTATATGATTTAACTTTTGTATGGCTACATTTGGATAGTACTTCTATAAAAGGTGTTAGAAATGTTTTATGGTTTAATGCTATGTATTGGAAGTAATTAGTTTTCCATGTGTGATACAGGGGTGGCAGTGAACTAGTTATTGTAGTTGTCATGGCCATGATTACAGTAGTAGTAGTGGTGGTGGTGGTGGTGGTAGTGGTGGAGGTGGTGCTTGTGGTGTGATGTCTGGTGATTTAATGGGTGTGACCAATATAGTCATTGTTAACTATCACACCAGGCATTTATAAACAAGTTTCTGTTGGCAGCTTATCTTGTCAAAAAATATTGTTGCTGCTGTTGCTATTGCGTAACTGAAAATCAGCATTGATCGAGCAGACCTATGATTAAAGGCTTTCCATCCATGACCGTCCTGTCTTTTTAATGATATTCAATATTCTACTCATTTTCCTATCAAGATTTCTATTGAAATACACTGCTTTTGAAAATATCAAAGATTTTAGATGAAATTTTAATTTTAATGTAGACCACTTTAACCCCTTTGTTACCATATTTCTGTTGAAATTCAGTCTTTGTTTCAATTTATTTTGAAATTAATGAAGAATTTAGGTAGTGATGAGTGTTTTAAAAGAATGTGATTTTTTTCTTGGAAATAAAATAAATAATATAGCAATATTTGTATCCTTAACATATCCTTAACAGGAGGAGGAGGAGGAGGAAAATGAGAAGGAGGAGAAGGAAGAGGATATTCTTCAATAATTTCTATAAAAATTTAATGTAAGGCACACTAGTCGGTGCAAATATTTGAAAAGGGGCCCCAAAGTGGCTGCAATAAATATAAGAACATACAGCTAATAAGAGCAAGGTGCAAAATTAATTTATACTTGATTAAAATAACTTTTTTGTTTCAAAACATGTGGAGTGGAGTTTGTAAAATGATAGTTAGTGAAGGTGGAGGTGGTGGGGCACTGTGTCATGAAAGGCTGAGAATCACTGTTATGTCTTAAATCATCATCATCATCATCATCATTATCCCTGTTGAATGTCCATGTTTGCATAAGTTAGATGAATTCCTTGAGGCAGACTTTCGATGATTTCTAGCCTTCCTTTCATCAACCTTCACCTATTTCTAAATAAGGTAATGATTCCCCTTGGCCAGATATTTTATTCCATGGAAGACCAGAAACAAACAACCTCACTTGGATGATGGTGAGGTTTGCTTATAACCATATGATGTCATGACAGTGGCACACACAAACACACAGTCACAAACACACACATGCACACAAATGTGCACACACACAAACACAAATGTGCGCATACACACATACACTAATGTACATACACACATACAAAAGTGTGCTAAACACAGAGGGGACAAACAAGGACAGACAAACGGATTAAGTCGATTATATCGACTCCAGTGCGTAACTGGTACTTATTTAATCGACCCCGAAAGGATGAAAGGTAAAGTCGACCTCGGCGGAATTTGAACTCAGAACGTAGCGGCAGACGAAATACCGCTAAGCATTTCACCCAGCGTGCTAACGTTTCTGCCAGCACACCACCAAAAGTGTGCGTGCATACTCACACATACATACACACGCAAACACACAAATGTGCACACGTGCACATATACATACATGTGTGCACATGCACACAGACACTCACATACACATATATGACAAGCTTCTTACGGTAGGTCTACCAAATATAACCACAAGGCTTTGCTTAGCCTGGAGCAATAGTAGAAGACACTTGACGAAGATAAAGAACAGTGGAACTGATTCTGAACCACATGGTTTCAAAACAAGCTTCTTAACCTTCCAGTTACACCTGTGTCCCTTTTTTTTCCTGTTTGTAGCTTTTACCCTCACTTTTCTCAATACACATGTGAATGTCGTTTGCTAATGTTGGTTTAAGCATAAATATTACTTAGCAGTTTTCATTGTCAGTATTATCGTGTAATTAATTAAAATTGTGACTTTTTTCTATCATTGCAAGTGTCCTGGATGTTAAAATCCACAAACTATTTTTAGTTTCAACTGAACACCAATGATATTGCTGCTTTCATTGTCTTTATTCTCATTGGTTTGTTTGATTTCATCAAATAGTAAGGCTCCATATACAAGCAGTTGTATTACCAAACTACAATAACAATAATGACAATAACAACAACAATTACGATAACAACAAACCATTAAAAATCTCATTAACAATTCTGTGTCTTTGATGTGTAAATTTAGATGAATTACTCAGCTACATTAAGTATTGTACATTGAAGTTAGCTGGGTGACAGCAGAAGGTAGCCATGGCAATGGAAGACTAAGACATATGTATATAGATACATGGGGTTAGGATGGTCCTTAGAAGGGAAGAGTTCTGGTGACTTGGGATGGGTGTTTTTGATTTGTTTTACTGGTGCGGTTGTGTGGTTAAGAGGATTGTTTCCCAATCATGTGGTTTTCTGTTCAATCCCATTGCATGGCACCTTGGATGAGTGTTTTCTGCTATAGCCCTAGGTTAACCAAAACCTTGTGAGTGGGTTTAGTAGAGAGGAAACTGAAACAAGCCTATTACATATGTATGCTTGTGTGTGAGTGTGTGTATTTGTGTCACCTTATCTTGATGTCACATGTTAGTTGTAAACATGTGCCACCATAATACAAGCAATATTCAGCAATAATATGTCTGACTATTGGGAAATATTAACTTGCTAGGAAACAGGTGAAGGTGGGCAGCAGGAAAGACCATCCAGCTGTAGAAAATCTGCCTGAAAATAAACTACATTCAACCCATGGAAATAAGGAAAAGTGATAATGTTGATGATGATGATAGCGGTAGTGGTGGCGGTGGTGATGGCAGCGGCAACAGCAGCGGTGGTGGTGAGGAGGAGGATAGGGCCTTAAGACATCCTCTAAACACTTTCATTGTTGAGTTTTATATTCCTTCTGGAATGTCAAACATATATCAGTATAATGAGCATAATGGAGTTATTAAGATGTGTAGTGGGTGGAGTGCTGACTTTTTCCTGTTTTACCCCTTTTTGTTGACTGTTTGTGTAGACACATACACACACCATTTAAGGTGCATCAGTATATATATATATATATATATATATATATATATATTAGAGGGAAAATCAAAAACCAAGGTAGAACAAATATCTCAAGTCATTTAGAATAATTTAATTAGGGTAAGGAGAATTTGAAGTTTTACAGCCGTTTCTGGTGAACTTAAACCTTCATATTCTCTCTCTCTGAGTGGTTGGCGTTAGGAAGGGCATCCAGCTGTAGAAACTCTGCCAAATTAGATTGGAGCCTGGTGTAGCCATCTGGTTGCACCAGTCCTCAGTCAAATCGTCCAACCCATGCTAGCATGGAAAGCGGACGTTAAACGATGATGATGATGATGATATATATATATATGTATATATATTCTTTTATTCTTTTACTTGCTTCAGTCATTTGACTGCGGGCATGCAGGAGCACTGCCTTAAAGGATGTTAGTTGAAGAAATCGACCTCAAGTCTTATTCTTTGTAAGCCTAGTACTTATTCGATCGGTATCTTTTGCTGAACCGCTAAGTTATGGGGATATAAACACACCAGTATCGGCTGACAGGAGATGGTTGGAGGACAAGCACACACACACACACACACACACAAACATCCATCTACTAAATCCACTCACAAGGCTTTGGTCATTCTGAGGCTATAGTAGAAGACACTTACCTAAGGTGCCATGCAATGGGACTGAACCCAGAACCATATGGTTGGCAAGCAAGCTACTTACCTCACGGTCATATTATACATCATTTAGTCAGGGAAATACCTCAGTAACACACACAATTGAAGCATGGTACAGGGAAGTGGACATCGTTTAATGAGAGCAGCTTAATTATTCCTTTCTAATTAATATTCATGATGTGAATTATTGTTGGCAGAGAGGAAGAAGAATTAACTTTACTCTGGCAGCTGTGTATATGCATTTGGACATAAGTATGTGTGTGTATGCGTGTGTGTATATATATATATATATATATATATATATATATATATATGTATATGCGAGTAAAAATAAATACAAAAAAAGGGGTTTTGTATGATTGTGTATAGAGGAATATATTATTTTGTTTAAAAGAGTTCCAACACT
>NC_068982.1:78464737-78476721 GCF_001194135.2 Octopus bimaculoides | reverse complement strand
ATATATATATATAATGAATATACAATTATGTATTATGTATGGATATACAGGGTCTTAATAAATTACTTTTACAATTTGAAGTGTAAAAGTATAAAAGTTGTGAAGATAATTTATGGATACCCTGTATGTATATATATGTGTGTGAGTCTCTCTCTCTCTCTATATATATATACATATATGTATGTATAAATATATAGTTGTATGTGTAAGTATATATATATATATATATATATATATATATATGAACAAGAACTTAACCAAAACAGACCTCCTCTACACAATGGTATTTATAGTCAATTTTTTGTTATTCTATACACATACACATACGTGTGTGTATATATATATACATATATATGTGTTTATATATATATATAAACACATATATATGTATATATATACATATACATATATACATACATACACACACACACATATATGTATATACATACATATACATACACACATACACATACATATATATACATATTCATAAATAAACAACAAATCTGTCCTAGTTATTGATTCAGGTAAACAGTGGTGTATACAGTAGTGTATATAGCGTCACCATTGCAGAACACCCACCATCAGCAGAGAGAGAGGAATAGAGAGAGAGAAAATGTGTGTGTAAGTGTGTGCATGTCTCTCTGTGTGCATGTCTCTCTGTGTGCATGTGTGTGTGTGTCAGAGAGAGAGAGAGAGAGAGAGACTATACCAGAAACAACAGCCCATATCTCACATCAACAAACTGGTTTTTCTACTAACAACTACTTTTCGCACTTGGTTTTTCACTTTTATTCAGTTTTTTTTTTGTCATTTATTTCTTAGTTGGTCTTGTTTTTTTTTTTCTTGGAAGGCTTTTTTTTCTCTTTTAATATATTTTATTGCTTGAAATTTCCTACATGTTTTTGCATTATTATTTTGCTTTATGCCTTTATTTATTTATAGATTTATATATTTTTATGGATTTATTCACTTTTTGTTTATTTATTGATTGTGTGTGTTTTTTTTTAACTGTTTTCTTTCTTTTCTGCTGACACTCTTGGTTTTTGAGCATGTGCAACATACTTTTCTCTGTGTGTGCGTGTGTGTGTATGTGCGAGAGAGAGAGAGAGAGATAGAGTGTGAGAGTAGTGTATGTGTGTGTGCATGCACATGCATGTGAGTGTGTATGTCTGTGTGTGTGAGCGTGTGTGAGTATGTGTGTGTGTGTGTGTATGTGTGTGTGTGGTATTTATGGTTTGTGTAATGTCTGTGAGCATGAGCACTTGTATGCATGCTTTTGCATGCAATAACTTAAAAACCTTCATATTTCTACAAAGAAATGGACTGTGGTGAAGAGAGAGAGAGAGAGAGAGACAAAATGATAGAGGGAAAGTGAAACAAAGGGAGAGGGAGTGAGCAAGAGAGAGACTAAATAATAGCGGTAGAGAACGAGAGAGAGAGAGAGAGAGAGAGTAAACCCGTCCTTTATTATTTGGGTAATCCACTGCTAACATAGGTACCTTTTAATTCTGGTAGATAACCACATTAATTGTTTATAATAGAGACAGATATATTATATAATTGTTTATATAGAAAAAAAAAGAGAGAGAGAGACGATAAATAATATAATATAAAGAGACTAGAGAGAGAGAGATGCTTAATAAGAGTGAAGCAGTGACTAAATAGAGAGAGAAAGAAAAAAGGCGAGGGACTGGGGAAGTCCTTTATTATTGTGATGTCCTATTGCTATGATATATAAATAAGTTTTAGTTCCAGTATAAAGTGAAACAAATTGTTTAATTCTTTAACATTCAAACTGGCCATAGTAGGCCAAAATATTGTACCTGTTTTATATTCAAACTGGCCAGATCTGGCATTTCACACTTGTCCAGTTATGTCATTGTAAAAATAAACAACCACATCATTGAAATCTTGAAGCTACAAGATATGCATGATTAATTGAAAACTATGTGAATAAATAAGCATTACAATTGACAGAATAAGGTGAATGCTAAAGGGTTAAAAAATACGTCTATGTTTTTATTTGTGAGCAACAATGTTGATCATCTAAATTAATAAAAGATTTATTTTACCTTAGTCTAATGAGCCATGTGACAAAAACTGTTATTAAAAATCCTCTATCCAGAATTACAGCCACACTATGTCATCAAATTATTGGTGGTATTATAGGGCTCACTAGACTTGGTAGAGCCTGTCTCCTCTTTGGGTCTGACCGCAGATGATTTCCTCTTCCAGAAAGGGAGAGAAAGTCAGAGAGACAGAAAGAAAGAAGGATTAGAAAAAGAGAGACAGAAAAAGAAAGAAAGGATTAGGGAAAGAGAGATAGAAAAAGAAAGAAAATATTAGAGAAAGAGAAGAATTGATCCCCAGTACTGGACTGGTATTTTATTGAGAGGTAATATTTATCCCCACTTAAACATGGATGTTCTGTTAGAACAAACTGTACTGTAGTAGATACCACAAGAGAAACTCTCATATTAGCCTTTGGTGCAAAACACACTCTTGTTTATATTGCTAGCAGGGAGATAAGTCCTTGCCATCTCCAGCACAAAGACCACCAGATCTCATGATTTCAACCTTCCTTAGTTTCATCAATGATAGATGTTCGACTGCTAGAGATAGCAGTAACTCATCTCTCTGCCAACAATATATAGAAAAATAGTGCCAAAACAGGTGCTGGTGTTGCAATTAGCCAGTGAGTTTGTTAAAAGATATATTGACCTCAAAAGAATTAACTCAAGTGCAGAGAGTTATAATGATTACCTCAAAACAAACAATCTGACATTCTAATGACTCTGCCAATTGAATAATAGCAACAATAACTGAAGAAACAAGTCAACTGCAAAATGGTTTGGAACTGGGAAAATGAACTTGTAAAGGAATATCCAACCAAAGAACAATATGTATATTATATCATTTAGTCTCTCTCTCTCTCTCTCTCTCTCTTTGTCTCTATCAACAATTATATAGTATCTCTCTCTCTATTATAAACAATTAATGTGGTTATTTACCAGAACTAAGAGGTATCTATGTTAGCAGTAGGTTACCCAAATAATAAAAGACTGGCTTTAGTCTCTCTCTCTCTCTCTCTCTCTCTCTCTCTCTCTCTCTCTTTCTCTAACGTTTATTCTTTCTTTCTTCCTTTCTTTCTTTCTGAGGTTGACTTTGCTTTACATCCTTTTTATGTAGATAAAGTAAGTACCCGCCAAGCATTGGGGTTGATGTAATCAACTTGTCCCACCCACAAAATTTCAAGCCTTGTGCCTGTATTAAAAATAACTATTATTAAGTCAGCAAGCTGGTAAAATCATTAAAGCATTAGAAAAATGCTTTGTGATATTTTTTATTTTATTTTTTTTTATATTCTAAATTCAAGTTTTACTGGAGCCAACTTTGCCTTTTGTCCTTCCAGGATTGATAAAATAAAGTACCAACCCAGAACTGAGATTGAAGTAATCAATTGGCCCTTTTCTCCAAATTTCAAGCCATGTGTGCCTGTATTAGAAATAATAATAATGAGTATTATCATCATCATCATCATCATCATCTTCTTCTTTCAGTTTTATTTCCATTTTTTGCCATCCCGACACATAGGGCAAAGAAACTCACTGTACACATTGGTAGGTCATTAAAATAAACACACCAGATGACTCATTTACAAAGTCACGTGATGGAAAAAAAAGGGAAGAAAAAAAGGAAAAGGGAAGAGGAAGAAAATTTTTAAATATGAAAAAGAAATGAAAAAAGAAATCAAAGAAAAAAGGGGAAAAAAGGAAAGAAAATTCACAGCAACAATGCTCTTCTCAATATGTGTAACATACCAGTTAAAACAATCTTTTGCATGGATGGTAAGCCAGGGGTCATCCTCAAATAATTTTCAGTTCCTGTTTTGATCATTCCAAGTGCTCCTACAATCACTGGTATTGCAACTGTTTTGGGATGCCACATTTTTTCGATTTCAATCAGCAAATCTTTATATTTTCTGAACTTATCAAATTCTTTTGCCGAGATATGATCACAAGGTATGCTCATGTCAATCGATAGACAGACTTTATTGTTTTGGTCTTTCACAACAGTATCTGGTTTATTAGCTTTGATGGTCTGGTCTGTATGTACTGGAAAGTCCCAAAGAATCATTACATTTTCTCCCTCACTTACAGCCTCCATGCGGTGCTTGTACCATTTGTCAGTAGCTTTGATTTTATAATGCCGACATATTAACCAGTGTAGATATTGGTCAACTCTGTCATGTCTTGATTTATACTCAACAGGTGCTAAAACTCTACACCCAAAAATTAGGTGGTCCACTGTTTCAAACCCATTGTTGCACTATTGGCACTTTGGGTCTGTTTTTCCTCACATTGGCTTGGTAGTCACAGGCTGATAAGTTCTAATCTTGAGCAGCTAAGATAAAGCTTTTGCTTTCTACCTATAGCCCTGAGCTCCATAGCCACTGATAATTGTGCTTCTGGTCTACATTAGCTTGTTTGCTATGTGACACACATTTGCCATGCAGAGGTTTTTGTTCCTATCTATCAGCCAATTGTTCAAACATTTTTTCCTTTGCCATTGATTTCACTTTCAATAGTTGCTGCGCTTCCATCATGCTGTTCAACCTGGGTATGAAATCAGCTTAGCTTTTCCTTCATTTTAGGATCAGTAAAATAACTAAGTACCAGTTGAACACTAGGGTTAATGGAATCAACTAGATTCACCCTATAAAAATTTCAGGCCTTGTGTCTATAGTAGAAAGAATTATTATTATCATTATTATTATTAAGGTGGCAAGCTGGAAGAACCATTAGCATGTTGTGAAAAATGCTTAGCGGCATTTCATCTGTCTTTACATTCTGAGTTCAAATTCTACAGAGTTTGACTTTGCCTTTCATCTTTTCGGGGTTGATAAATTAAGTACCAATGAAACACTGGGGTTGATGTAATTGACTAGTCCCCTCCCCCAAAATCTGAGACCTTATACTTTTAGTAGAAAGGATTATTATTACTATTCTACTACACATCATTACCCCACCCGTGTTTTTTGCCATGTCAGTCATCTATTCCCTATATCCCACCAACTCATGTATCCCTAGTCATCCCTCAAACCATTCACTCAAACTCAATTTCTACAGATGTCACCTACTCTTCCTGCATCCATTAGGAAGCACATGCAGCTGCAGAAGCCATAGAAAAATAGACATTAGACCACAATGCAGTTTTCAGACGCATCAGATCCTGTCAAGATGCAAGTATGAAACGAGGAGGAGGAGGAGGATTACAATGTCGCGCATCTGCTCAGTTTCTGGTTTTCTTTAATATTTTCTTTAGTTGTTTGATGCTGTGTTAATATTCCTCTGTGTTATGTCAGTGTGCCATGTTTGAAGTCAACTGTAATTATATTTTTACAGTTGTCACCTACCCTTCCCACATCCCTACCTTGACTACTTGCCATCTCTCAACACTTGTTCTTCATAATATTCACCCTGTCAGTTATTTCTGCTGTTTCAGAAGAGGAGGGTCAATGCTTATGGTATTTTTAGACTCTCTAAGACTGTGAGTTTATCATGATTGGTGTTAAGCTTAAATCTATATAGATCAATGTCTGAAGGATAAATACACAAGCAGATGTGAACAAGAATTTTCAAAGGAAAACATCTTTAACCCTTTTGTTACCATATTTCTGTTGACAAATGCAGTTTTTGTTTCAATTAATTTTGAAAATAATGAAGAATTAATGAAATAACTATAATTATAAATCAAGTGTTTGGAATGGAAGTCAACAGAAAAATCTGATGGAAGGTTTTTTATTTAGATCACTTTAACCCTTTTGTTATGATACTTCTGTTGAAATACAATGTTTTTGTTTCAATTAATTTTGAAAATAATGAAGAATTTAATAAAATAATTTTGTCATTAAAGTTGGTCTCTGGAACATAAATTAGTATGAAACTTTAATGCAAGGCCTTAATTTAGATCACCAGCAGAAGGCTGGTTTATATACTCTGGGATCTGCAGTATCTTTCCCAAGAAAAATCATGTATTTTCAAACTTTGGCATGGAGTTCTTGTAGATATGGTACATGAAGAGAGAGAGGGGGAGAGAGAAAGAGAGGAGTAAGAGAGAAGAGAGAAGTGGAAAGAGAGAGAAAGAGGTGGGTAGGTTTAGTATGTATTTTTACACCAATAAGTTTGGTTTCCCTAGAGAAATAATTGACTGTTTTAAAACTATGGAGAATAATTCCATTGTTCCATGTTGCTGTTTCAAGATATAAATTTAGATAACCTTATTATTTATGAGATAACAAAGTAATTTCATTGGCCCCAGTTTTTAAGATTAATGTAGCTGTAAAAATATGAACTAAAAAATAGAATATTAAATAAAAAAATTTCATCAATATAAGAATATTTCATTTTTTGAAAAATGTTGGTCAGACTGAATGTTTTTTGTTGCATGTTGGAAATTTATGGTGATTTGACAGGAATCTTGGAATCTGTACTTTATAAAGATGGGACCTGAATGGAAGCAAAATGAAAATACATAAGTAGGAAAATGAAAATTCTTCATTATAAAAGGAAAGAAAAGCATGAAACATTGTTTTATAATGGTAAAATAAATTATCAATTTCTTTAAATTTAAATTATTTTTCATGAATCATCCAAATATGTATTTTGCTTCATAAATAGTTTGAATGCTAATCATCTAGTAAATTATCTTGAACTAAGTCCCATAATCTTTATCATCCATCTATCCATTTTCTCTGCCCAGTGGTCCTGGGAGGGTTGCTGGAGTAGAGTCGTCAGACTCCACCTCCATAGAATCCTGTCAGAAGCAGCCATCATTACACTTTCCAGCTGGATTCCCAAGAGTAACCAATTGAGACTATGGATATTATCGTTCTTGGTCTACCCTTAGGTCTCCTGCTTGGCTTGAAGAATTTGTTTTGCAATCCTTTCCTGTGACATTCTAACCACACGTTCACAGTACTGTAACTATAGCCTCTCAATGCAGAGAAGTAGCAGCTCAGCCTGAAGTGACTCCCTGATCCCTGAGCTACATACCATGTCAAGTAATTCCACTCTAGAGTCATATTCTTTAATCATTACCCAGCATTTATGACCATAAATGAGAATAGGTATGAAAACTGAAGCAAGTTTGGTTTTTTTTACCAACCTCTTCCCCTGCTAGAGCTGTCCAAGGAAACTTGGTGTATGCAACATACTTAACATATATACATCTTTGATAGTGTATATACATTATATATGATGTATAACCATTATGTATGGTGGCTAAAAAAACATGGAAACTTTATTTATGTAGAACAAACAATGATGGTGGCATTCAGATCTCTCCACACAAAACTTATGGAACAATACAAACTCAGCACTGAAAAAACTAAAGAAATATTTGGCAAATTATTCAATACTGTTTCAGTTTCAAGTAAGATTTATTTCATAGCAATGATTAGTCAAGAAAGCAGAATTCATGGAACATCAAACTGGAGTTCTTGTTCTTTGAAAAAGAGTAACAAACACAAAGGAAATGTTGAAGTTCATTGTCTACAGCCACACCAACTATTATTTAGTCTTTCCCTTTTTTCTTTGAAAGAGCAACGGCCTGAAATGTTAGACTTTCCACTCCTCATGGCAAATGAAATTATTGATGCTCCTTAAACTCTTGTTTTTGTAGACTTTCATAAGGTTCTACTGATTTTTGCTGTAAATGTAAATTGGTGACTAGATGTAGCAATTCAAAAACCAACATAAAAGTCAAAAGTTAATTTCTGGGTTATTCCTTAAAAGGTGATGTCTTCTAATAATCTATTGAGAGATAATTGTATTTACCATTTAACTGTTACATCAGTTATGAAGGTTTGTGATTTAGTAGTTAGTGTATTAGGCTCATGATTGTAAGGTTGTGGGTTCAATTCCAGGACCAGGCAGTGCATTGCATCCTCCAACTGTCACATCCTTCATGCTGCACAGAGTCAAGGGAGGGGCTATGAGGGTGTCTGTGTCAGCTCACAACACACCAAAAGTGTGGCACAATCTACCAAGTCACACTTGTTTTTCTGAATGATGATTATGATGTTTTTATATGTCAATAAAGCTGAGCATTAACCACATCAGTTCCACCTATCTGGAACAGCTATCAAAGGTCATGTGCACTGCCTCTCTTCCTTTGATTAACTTATTTTTTATAAAAAAGGAAGGAAGCTGACCTTTAACAAGTTAAATGTTTTGACTGTAGACACAGCAAGCCACCAATGATAGGATATGAAACCTTGACATCAACTTACCCAGCTCTCTTTCAAAACTGTTTTGTTCTTTGTGTATTTTATGTCTGTTTTTCCACACTGGAATGGACTGGATGATGGATATAGACTTATTAATGAAGCAGTATTTAATTACCAGATACCCAGTGTGAAAAATAATGATTGAACCATCACAAGAATACCTTCTGACTCAAGTAAAGTAAAGAATTGTTTAAACCTTTTGATACCAATCCACTTGAGACCACCCATGGTCTCATGACAAAGACATCCTGTTCTAAAGTGATCTAAATTAAAACCTTCCATCAAAATTTCATGTTAATTCATGTTCCAAACACTAGCTTGATCTCAATGTTATTATTTTATTAAAATTTTCATTATTTTCAAACAAATGTATTTCAACAGAAATACAGTAACAAAAGGTTCAAAAGAAATATAAAAAAATTGGAACTGAAAAAAAAAATGAATTATAGAAGAAATTTCAGGTGTGGAAGCAAGGTCTACAGTTAATTTAGCAAAAACTTAAGTCCTAGTAAAAAGGAAAGCAGAAAAATTACTAATCCCTTCAGGGAGATAGCTCTGTTCGATAGATAGAAAAGATTACATACAGTGCACCCAGTGCAAGCTATGGACACATATGAGGAGCATTGGAATCACAGGAAGGTTGACAGAGAATGTAGTCTTTGTGCATGGCAGATATACAGGTACAATAAACACTAGGAATGTACAAGAGATAGACTTTCTCAAATGTCTGGGTGGGGGCCTTACAAGTAGTAGACAGCGTTTGTTACCGAGGTGACCAAGTTAGCAACGGAGGAAGGTGCTATGAAAATGCAGCTGCTAGAATAAGAAAGGATTGAGCAAAGTTTAGAGAGCTTCTACTTTTGTTGGTAACAAAGGGCCTCTCCCTCAGAGTAAAAGGCAGATTGTATGATGCCTATGTGTGGACAGCTATGCAACATGGTAGTGAAACATGGGTTACGACAACAGAGGACATGCAAGGTTTGAAAGAAATGAAGCCAGCATACTCTACTGGATGGGTAATGTCAGTGTGTGTATACAGCAGAGGGTAAATGATTCGAGAGGAAAATTGTGTATAAGAGGCATCAGATGTAGTGTACAAGAGAGAAGACTGCTGGTATGGTCATGTGATATGTATGAAAGAGGACAGCTGCATAAACAAGTACCAATCTCTAACTGTTGAGGGAACCTGTGGAAAAGGAAGATTCAGGAAGATGTGAGACAAAGTGGTGAGAAATGATCTTCAAATGTTGACCCTCATAGAGATGATGACAAGGGGATGAGACTGTTGGCGATTTGCTGTGCTTCAGAAGACACATCAAGCCAAGTAAAATTGTGGCCATCCATACATACAGGCATGCCCTTTATGGCCATGCCTCACCACACACACACACACACACACACACACACACGTCAAAATTCCCCCTCAACTCATCTTTTCAATACCCCCCACCCCACCACCCATGATCATCATCTGTTGCAGGCCCTTCCATTCTCCCTCATGTGCCTATCAGTACACTCTCCCTGTCCTCACATGTCTACCATATCCTCCTCTCAGCCACTTCAATTTTTATCACCATCACTTGCTACAGTCACCTCTTCCCTATATCTATACATTTCCCATCACAATCTTATGGAACATCCCCCTCTATCCCCCTTTGTACCACTTACACTCCCCTCCACTGTTCCCTGTGGGTAAATCTCAATGCATCTCCCAAGGGAATAATTTCTCTCACTCTCTCCCTCACTCTCTCACCCATCTCACAAGTTACTTGATGACCCCACTGGTGTTGGGGCCATGTAAAAAGCACCACTGTTGAGGTTACATTAAAAGCATCCAGTACAATCTGTAAAGTGATTCGTGTTAGGAAGGGCATCCAGCCATAGAAACCATGCCAAAGCAGATAATGGAGCTTGGTACAGCTCTCCTGCTTGCCAGCTCCTATCAAACCATTTAACCCATGCAGCATGGAAGATGGACATAAAATGATGATGATTATGATGATGATGATGAAAGAGATTGAAATCAAACAAAGAAAATTCAAAAAAAAAATCAAATAATTTTATTTTATATATTTATATTTTATCTAAATTTGAGATCAAAATTAAAATTCAGTTTCTGATGTTGATGAAGATAGTTTGTTGTCCTACACAATGGAGAATAACTGTGATGACATGGTGCCAGCAATAACATCATGTATAGCCTGTAAGTTGAACAGTCTTCAGCTTTTACCATCCAAGATTTTTTTTAACCCAATATTTACATGCTACTTATGGCTTCATCTACTTCAAGTTCAAAGAGTAAATATAAAATCTATTTCATGTCTCCTAGGTTTCTAAATTCTTATGATGTAAACAACATATATAATTCTGTGCGTGTGTGTGTGTGCATGCGCACGTGCGCTAATGTGTATGTTTGTTAGTGATGAGCTACCACACAGTTTTCATCTACCAAATAAATTTACAAAGCATTGATCAGCCCAGTACCATAGTAGAAAACACTTGCCCAGAGTACTGTATCATAGGTTAGAACCCAAAACCATGTGCCTGTAAAGCAAGCTTCTTAACCACAAAGATATTATGAAGCACATATACACTTAATCATATATTCACTCACAAGGCCATTGGTCAGCCTGGGGCTATTGTAGAAAATACCTGTCTAAGATGTTGTACAGTGGAACTAAACTCAAAACCATATGGTTGTGAAGAAAACTAGACAGCCATACCTGCACTGATATTTCATTTGATATAAGGATTTTGTGAACTGACAAGAGAATAAAATTATGCAAAATATTTGAATGATTGAGACTTGTTTTTGTTTTGGGTTTGTTTTGGTTTTTCATTTCTTTTTTTTTTTGCAAAGTTGCTCCAAGAGTTCAAAGTCAGATTTCTATGTTCCCAAGCTAAATGAAGAATATGTTTGATCCTTCATATTACTAAGAATTTTCTATATTTCATCAATGAATATGTCCAAAAGTCTTTTTATCTTCCTGCTAATGCAAGCATAAATGTGTGCGCTTTTTTTGGCTTTCATGACAAGAATGATGTTTGCTTTAATCACTTAACTTTATGCATCTTACTTTTTCTATTCTTGGTATTCTTTTTTTTTTTTTTTACATTTTCTTGTCTGTTTTTGATGCAATTAATTCCCTATCCATTATTTCCCTTCTTTGTTGCTGCAGTAGCCTCCATCCCCTCCCTTCCAACACTACATTAGCTACAAATAACCAACACAATGTTCTGTTTTAAGGCCATTATATAAATAAAAGCCATACTTAAATGCTATTTTTTCCTCATCTGTATGTTAATTCTATTTGTTTCTATTTTACCTTGTGCATTTATTAGCTATAAACCATTCTAATTAGTGTCTTTATACTGACTTATACAATGTACTTTTATTGCAAAAGTAATTTCTCTTTACTACGTGCACAGCAATATTTATGGAATAGAAACATGTATGATTGAATCAAATCAGTGTATTACTGGTACCTATTTCTATTGATGACGTTATAAAGAAAAGTTAACCCTGGTAGAACAAAGTAAAGCAATTCATTCTGGTGTTCTATAGTTTCTGCTAGTCAACCATTTTTACCATTCCGGTAACAAAGATTTCAAACTTGACCCCCCACCCATCTCTATAAATTCATAAGAGTTGGAATAATCATGGTAGGGGTACTAGCAGTTGTAAATGAAG
>NC_068982.1:78461004-78464637 GCF_001194135.2 Octopus bimaculoides | reverse complement strand
TTTTTAATCCTCCTTATACACATCTATATTAAAATATGCTTTCAGTTTAGTATTCTGCCTCATTATTATTATTTTTTATTTTCCTAAATATATGTGTGTGTGTCTGTGTGTGTGTGTGTGTGTGCGTGTGAGTTCTCACTCACAAACCAATATTACATGGTAGTGTGTACCGTCATCATAACCATCACCATCATCATCATCACCACCACTGCCCTTGCCATCTGTTTTGTCATTGTCATCATCATCATCATTGTCATGATGATCAACATCATCATTTAACGTTCATACTCCATACTGTCATGGGTTAGATGGTTTAACAGGATCCGATGTATCCAAGGACTGTAACAAGCTCCAATGTCTGTTTTGGCATGATTTCTACAGCTGGATGCCCTTCCTAACACCAACGACTTTACAGTATGGACTGGGAGTTTTTTTTTCATGCCAGTCTGCACTACTGTGGCTGCTAAGTAGTTCACAGGATTATGTGCTCTGAAGGAAGTGATGATGGTTGGGGAAATCAGCTTCATGCAAAGGTTTGAGGGGATTACTATAAGAGAATGGGCAGCACAGGATCCTGTCAAGGAATCTTTCACTAACTGCTTTAGGTGCCTCTGTTTTCATGAATGTCAGCTTAAAACTTCTGCTTTTCCATCATGTTTGGGAAAGTACCCCTCTTCAGGCCTCCTAGTCTTGCACAATATAAGGTGACTTCAATAGAGCTGGCAGCATGAAAAAGAAGCACCCAGTACACACTGTAAAGTGGTCAGCATTAGGAAGAACACCTAGCCATAGAAACTATTACCAAAGAAAACAATGGAACATGTTGCAGTCCTTGAAACCATCAGATCCTATCAAACCATCCAAACCATGCTAGCTTGAAACCTGGACATTAAATGATGATGACGAGGATGATGATGATGAAGATTGTAATTCTAGGTAAAATAATTTTAATTGTTATGAATGATTGCACTACCACCACCACCACCACCACCACCATCATCATTATTGTCGTTGTCGTCGTCATCATCATCAACATCATCGTCACTATCATCATTTTAATGCTCACTTTTCCAAGCTTGCATGGGTGGAATAAAGCTTAACAGATGTAGAGTTTCTTTGGTTAGATGCCCTTCCTGTCACCAAAACTCACCTATTTCCAAGCAAGGTAATATTTCAGCAAGACCAGACACATTTTTGCAGAATATTGGAAATGAATGACACAGCTTGTACGATGGTGATGTTTATTTACAGTTGTCATGTGATACCAGGGCAAGGAGATGCAAGCATACACAAATATATACATATATTATAATCATCATCAGTGTTTTCATCACTTAACAGCCATTTTCCATGCTGGCATGGACAATTTGGTTGGATGATTTGAAAGGAGGTGGATAGCCAAAGACTGCACCAAGCTCTTCCATCAGTTTTGGCATAGTTTCTATAGCGTGAATGCCCTTCCTAATGCCAACCACTTTACAGAGTGTACAGGGTGCTTTTTACATGGCACCAGCACCAATAAGGTCATCAAGTAATATGTAAGACAATGACAAAGGCTCCTCAAGTGAAGAAGGAGTAGTATTAAGAGAGGTGCCAGGTGATGAGAGGTTAAAGGATAGAAACAAGTGTCTTTCTGTAGAGGCGACACATGGCTACCCCGTGTGTCAGAGGAGAGAGAGGGAGAGAGGATGGTGAAGATGTGCCAGGGTGCACCCTCAGGGTACAAGGAGGTGAATGTAAGTGGAGTTGCACAGAGGATTGAACAGGGTGAGTGAGCAAGGTAAAGTAAAGTTTCCTTCTTGAGCCATGCCAACTCATAAGGGCTGATTTCCCCATTTCCATGATGTATAAATTCTGCACCTGGATGGGACACCGGTCCATCACAGGGTTACTCGTTTTTGCCAGCTGTGTAGACCTGAGCAATGTGAAATGAAGTCCAACACTCTACTAAGACATGTACCTCCATGAGTGAGCAAGGAGTTCACAAGGGTGCAAACAGAGAGAAGAAGACAGAGGGAGCAGGGTAGGGAAATGTAATAAATAGTGAATACAGTGTGTATAGGGGAGTGGAAGGATAACCATGATATTTATGGGCAGGAGGAAGACAGGGGAGAGAGATATGACAAAGCAACATTGGAGAGCAGGGAAACAAAGAGAGAGAGAGAGATAAAGAGAATACAGTGCATGGTGAGATGTAGTCTGGTTCATTGGGGAGGAGTTGGAGATTAATGTAACATGTGGGGGAGAGCATGTAATGCACAGCACTTCTAGAACTCGCTTTCATCAGACAAGCTTCTTTCAGTTTCTCTCTACCAAATTAATCCACTCACAAGGCTTTGGCCACAGGTGCTACACAGTGGGACTGAACCCAAAACCATGTGGCTGGGATAGCAAACTCATTAACTACTCAGCCACACCTGCACAATAATCACACCTGGTGAGATAATTTCAATGCTTGTGCATCATTATAACACTAGATAAGATAATTTGGATAACTTTGGTATCATGCATGAACTAGACAAATATGTTGAATGAATTTACAATAGGATTGAAGGAGAGGTCAAGACTGAGCAATAACTTGTAGGAGAGTGAGAAAACAATACAATACTAAAAAAACAGAACCTGCACACCTTTCACAAAAGGTAATAGGAAAACCTTGATCCTATTTATAGTTTTACTATCAGAAACAATTTATTAAACTGTGAGCAATATAATAATCTAAACAGGTATTGCCACTCTGTACCAAAATATATAAATAAATAATAATAACTCTTCCTTGTTTGATAAAAGAAAAAAGCTGCTCTACTTTGACAGATGTCAACCAGGTGAGATTTGTTGTCAATGTCATAAGGTGAATGAATAAAGAAAAGTTGAGTATCAGCTATTTAAGACAACAAGAATCAGAACTAGGCCTTGTTCTAATGAAGAAAATTTATTGAGATAAGTGGAGACTCTGATCTGACAATTATAGAGTGGATTTTTTTCTCATAACCTATAAAAAAAAACTTGAAATCAAACTGTAATGCACAAGGCATTTTAGGGAACTGGCAGTCAAGTGTACCAACTTAATACTATATTGGTACTTTATTTTATTGACCCCAGAGGATTGAATCCAGATCCAAAGGATCTGGATTCAGAATCTAAAGAACTGAAAAAAATACTGCAAAGTACTTTTACTGATGCTCTAACAATTCTATTGATCCAGCATCCTAACTGTAATATAAATAATAAAACCCTTTTTTAATTTAAAAAAGATCTTGGATTCTAGCCACTCATGGCACCTTTTCATAGCAAATTGAACTGAACCAACAAACATTGACCCTTTTGATGCTGAACCATCTGAGTCCACCTGTGGTTTTATGATATAAACTTGGTTATTTTAAATTAATCTGAATTAAAACCTTACCATCAAAATTTCATGTTAATTTAAGTTCCAAACAAAAGTTTAATAACTACAAAGTTATTTTACTAAATTCTTCATTCTTTTCGAAATTTTATTGGAGCAAAAACAATGAATTTCAGCAGAAATATAATAGAAATGTTAGATGAATTAGCTTTGAATGATATACTGCACTGGTAACAGGATACAAATTATTGACAAGAAATTTGCTCAATACAAATAAGTTATACATA
>NC_068982.1:78458340-78458661 GCF_001194135.2 Octopus bimaculoides | reverse complement strand
ATATATATATATATATATATATATATATATACTGGAGAAGTCTATATGTATGTGTTATGTATAGAATGATTGTATAGTAAAAATTCAAAGTTTTAACTGAGAATCAAAAAAGATATTTTTGTATTTATGAAGCAAATAACATTGGATGTCATAGGAACTTATATGTACTGATACATTAGTTTTCATTGTGAATCTGTTGAAGATTTGCAGAAAAACTTCCAAATCAGAAAGAATGCTTACAATTTCAAAAGCTTATTGGTTAACTGAGATTAAAATGCTTTGAAAGACACAAGAAAGCTTTACAAAAAAAAAAAAAAAAAT
>NC_068982.1:78454474-78458330 GCF_001194135.2 Octopus bimaculoides | reverse complement strand
TGTGTGACCATGAAATAAAACTCCATTTTAAAAGTTGGTCAGTGAATATAATGTCTGCGAAAGATTTAAGATGGTTGAAGATTAAAGGCCAAAGGTCTCCAGTTGACAAAAGATAAGTTATAAGATTCCAGATTCACTATTTGAGGATAATATTACATAAAGCCAGCAAGTCTAGTTGAAAAGAAACCCGTAGCATCAGACAATGTATATTACATGACAAGATAAAAAATAAGATCAAAAAATAACCCTACCTATGATTCAACAATTTTCTGGAAGTAGAAATAGAGGCCAAAACTAAATATATTCAGATTTAATTCTTAAGAAGAAAATTTACCCATACTTTATAGCTTAACAATTGCAGTACATGTGAGAGCAAAACCAAATGACATCAACTTTTTTTTTTCTTATGGAAGAGAGTAAAACATGTTTAAATATAATGCAAGAGATGAAAAAGAATCAACACAGAAATTTTCAGTGTCTGTCAACTTACTTGAGTCCACACTTAAAAAGTGTTAGAAAATAGCCAAGATTTTATTTCTCTACTTGATTAAAATGAGTTGTCATACTAAATATGTTATCTAATCTTACTTCTTCAGAACAAGCTCTCTTTGGAATTGCCTCCCTGTCCACATTTTCCCCTACATATACTGGAACAGTCATACATGCACATCCAGCAGAGCATGCTAGCTTCATTTCTTTCAAGCCTTTGCATGTCCTCTATAGTAAGAATCTATGTTTCACTGCCATGCAACATGGCTGTTTACACACAGGCATTATACAATCTGCCTTTCACTCTGAAGGAGAGGTCCTTTGTTGCCAAACAGAGGTAGTAGCTCTCTGAACTTCGCCCAGCCCATTCTTATTCTAGCAGCTACCCTCTCAGAGCATCTTCCTCCACTATTGACTTGGTCACCTAGGTAACAGAAACTGTCTATTATTACATCTAAAGATTTTCCCAGGCATTTGACAGGGTCTATTTTCTGTATATTCCTAGTGTCTATTTTACCTTTACATCTGCACTTACAAAGACTACTTTTTCTATTAACCTTCCTCAAATACTGCTGTACTTACTATGTGTCCACCATATGGAGTTTCTACCAACTTCTTTTCTACATATTAAGCAGGGCCATCTCCCTGAAGGGATCAGTGATTTGTCTATTTCCCTGCTTACTAGGACTTTGGTCTTAGCCATATTAACTCTAAGGTCCTTTGATTCTAGACTTTGCTTCCAAACCTGAAATTTCTTGTTTGGTTCTGGTAGTGATTCAACTATAACTACAAGGTCATTAGCACAGAGAAGCTGCCAAGGGCAGCCAGTCCTAAATTCCTGTTATGGCTTGGAGGACTATGATGAACAACAGGTGAACTCCTACACGTATGCTGAATTCACTGCTATACTTGCTGCCAACCTTTACCTTACTAACAGCTTCCCTGCAGATGGTTTGTACAGCTCTCATCAACCACTCATTTATCCCTAGCTTCAACATTGACCACCAGATAAAGGAGTAGTGGACCCTGTCAAAGGCTTCTTTCTATATCAACAAAAGCCAGGTAAGAGGTTTATTTTTGGCTAAGTATTTTGCCTGCAGTTGCCTAAGCAGGAAGATAACATCAATAATGCTTCTTCCTGGCACGAAACCAAACTGCATCTCATCTAGACTAACTCCCTTCCTGATTAGTTGAGCTATGACCCTCTCAGTAACTTTCATCAGTTGGTCCAGCAATTTGATACCTCTACAATTATTTCTCTTTTACCATTGTAGCAGATGACTATAATGCTGCCACACCAGTAATTTGGTATGACTCCCTCCTGGATAACTTGATTAACTATGCGGATGACTAGACTGTATCCCATTTCAGTGGTGATTCCTGATGGGCTGGGGGCTTTCCTTGTCTCCATATCCTTCATAGCTTTATCTACCAAGCTACTGTCTATTCAGATGGCTGGTACCTCTATTGGGTCCACATTAGGTAGGATCTCCTTCTCTCTTGTATTCTCTACACTTAGCAGCCTCCCATAGTGGCACTTCCAAGCCTCGTTCTTTGCAGAGTTACTAACTGCAAGTGAGCTATCATCCATGTGAACACACTTCTCACCAACAACATCTCAATTTTCCTTGACATACTGTCTTGCAAACTGAAACACCTCAAGCTGTTGATCCTCACACTACAAAACATTGACAAACTTCTTTGTTTATAATACAATTATGATTTTGAGTTGCAACTGACATACTTAAAATTTTCTTTGGGTTTTCATATTTCAGGTCTAAAATGATTAGTAGTACTCTAGTTGCCTTTTGGTTTATATATTTGCAAATACTTCCCCTTGATAATATTTTTCAAAATATAGTAGTTAATGCCAACAATCTGCCACTGACCATAAGAAAATAATAGAGTATCAAATTTCTTTATTGGATGTAAATACTATTCACTCATGGTAAGAGCCAAAAATGGTTTTAGGTTGATGGCTTAAAATAGATGACCTAGCTCTATAGAAATGCCACATTGACCAAATTTGATCCTATTTTCTTTTTCCGTTTCTTTTTCTTTGGTAATTGGTTTGTTTTGGTTCTGAAGAAAATAGTTTGGGATATTGTCTCCCTATATTTTTCAGTTGATCAATTGATCTATTTATAAGATTGAACCATGAATGCAACCAAATACATCCCTGAAAGGGCTGTAAGCCTATAATAAATGAATAAGTGGATATAACCCATTATTTCTGTCTATTGTTATATATATATATATATGTATGTATTAGGTTGTCCAGAAAGTTCTGAGCATTTTTGAGCTAAATCTTTTAATGCTTCATTGAACACACCTGAAACGTAACACAGTAAAAACTTTGGCATTGCTTGAAGTGGTAGTGCATCACTTCTTTGTTCCTGACTAAAAATAGATTTATCTTTCATTCTGGTTACCCTTTATTGACATTTGAAGTGGATAAAAAAAAATTTCATATTCGCGTTGTAATGCTTTCCTTTTTTTAAAAAAAGGAGAAAATGCTGCAAAGACTTGCAAAAGCATTTGTGAAGTTTATGGTGATGATGCTGCAGGTGAATCAATTGTTCGAAAGTGGTTTGCAAAATTTAAAGCTGAACAGTTTAGCTTGGAAGATGGCAGTTGCAGTGGAAGACCTTCAAAATTGGATGATGTTTTGAAGGCAAAAACCGAAGGAAACTCAAATGTCATAACTAGAGAACTTGCAGAGGAGTTCGAAGTTTCTAGAAGTACAGCTCATGGACACCTAGTGAAGCTAGGATACATTTCTCACTTTAATGTATGAGTCCCTCACAAACTCTCAGAAAAGAATTGTTTAGACCAGTATATATAGAAAATGTAGTGTGAAAAAGATCTCGGAGTTTGCGTAACGATCCTCCAAAACAGCAACCAAAGATGAATGAGGTGTAAAAATATATTTACCCAAACGTATATCCTTCATCAGCAGAATTTTTCAAAATTATAAATCCGAGAATGCTAATAAAAATTGTGCTGATGAAGGATATATGTTTGGGTAAATATATTTTTACACCTGAGGAATTTCAACCATGTTTCGTGGTCTGCTACCACAACAGCTCCTTTATAGGATCCAGTTAGCTCAAGACATCATCAGGAGAAACCACGTCCGGTTTCGGCCCTTACTCCTCTACCATTTTGACGTGGCGGGGCCCCCCTTTCGGAGGTGTCTTCAGCTCTGGTATTGGGTGCATGTCTTCTTTCTTCTATTCCCTGGCCTCTTTGATGCAGCATCGAGTGTCAGCGTCCGACTGACTGTCATGTCAAATTCCCCTTTTTATACCTGCTGCTAGGCTCCAGCAGGCTGCCCCAGCAAGTTGTCACGTGTTCATTAATCTTG
>NC_068982.1:78450819-78453461 GCF_001194135.2 Octopus bimaculoides | reverse complement strand
ATATATATATATATATATATATATATATATATATAAAGTGCCCAGTACACTCTGTGAAGTGGTTGAGATTAGGAAAGGCATCCATCCATAGAAACCACAGTAAAATAGACCAATATGAACCCAGGAAACTCCCCAGCAGGCCAGATCCTATCAAACCATCCATCTCACACTAACATGGAAAGTGGATGTTAAATGATGATGAGGAGGAAGAGGAGAATATATGTATTTATCATCATCATCATCATCGTTTAACGTCTGCTTTCCATGCTGACATGGATTGGACGGCTTGACTGAGAACTGGTAAGCCGAGAGGCTGCACCACGCTCCAATCTGATCTGGCAAGATTTCTACAGCTGGATGCCCTTCCTAGTACCAACCATTCTGTGAGTGTAGTGGGTGCTTTTTATGTGCCACCGGCATGTGAGCCATTCAGACAACACTGGCATCAGTCACGCTTGAATGGAGCTTATTATGTGCCACTGGTACAGGTGCTAGTCAGGCAGCACTGGCATTGGCCATGCTTAAATGGTACTTTTTATGTGCCACTGGCACGGGAGCCAGTAAAGCAGAATTGGCATCAGCCATACCCGAATGGTGCTTTTTACATGCCACTGACATAGGTGCCAGTCAGGTAGCACTGGCATCAGCCATGACTACAGCTTAACTTGGCTCAACAGGTCTTCTCAAGCACAGCATATCTCCAAAGGTCTCAGTCGCTTGTCACTGTCTCTGTGTGGTGCAACGTTCAAAGGTTGTTCTTCACCATCTCATCCCATGTCTTGCTGGGTCTACCTCTTCCACAGGTTCCCTCCACTCTTAGGGTGTGACACTTCTTCACACAGCTGTCCTCATTGATACACATCATATGATTATATCAGTGCAGTCATCTCTTTTGCACACCACATATGATGCTTCTTATGTCCAACTTTTCTCTCAGGGCACTTACACTCTGTCATGTATGCACATTGACATTGCACATCCAGTGAGCATACTAGCTTCATTTCTTTCAAGCCTACGAATGTCCTCAGCAGTCTCAGCCCATGTTTCACTGCCGTGTAGCATGGCTGGTTGCACACATACATCATACAGTCTACCTTTCACTCTGAATGAGAGGCCCTTTGTTACCATCAGAGATAGGAGCTCTCTGAACTTTGCCCAGGCAATTCTTATTCTAGCAGCTACGCTCTCAGAGCATCCACCCCAACTACTGATTTGGTCACCTAGGTAACAGAAGCTATCAACTACTTCTAGTTTTTCCCTCTGGCAGCTCTCACCAACCACTCATCTATCACTAGTTTCTGCACTGACCAACAGATAAGGGACCAGGGGACTCTGTCAAAGGCTTTCTCCATGTCAACAAAAGCCAAGTAACAGCGGTTTATCTTCAGCTAGGAATTTCTCCTGCAGTTGTCTTATCAGACCTCAAGAAGAAGAATATAAAGTACTCTCTTGAATGGTCTATTATAGTGAGGGCCCCATACTTTAAGGCAAATATTAGCAAATGTTCTTTATGTATTAGGGAATCCCTTGCGATACTCAGGTCTTTTGGACCAAAAACCTTAAATAAGTTCACCGAGGTAATCCCCTTCTGCAACCATAAGTTTTCCTCCACCTTCTTGAAACTGTATAGAAATAAAAATAAATTTAAAAGCAATAGATAATAACAAGTGTAATAATTTGCGTTAGGGTGATTTGAAACCTCGAAGATTGGTTTTGATACTGCAGTCTGTTTGACAATTCTGAAATGGCACTCTCTTTTTCTTTTTTTTTTTTTTTTAAATCTTCCCATTATTTGCTTAGGCTTGTCTTGGGCTGGTCCATATTGTTTATATATATTTGCTCTTTTACAAAAATCTTTTTTTTTCCCCTTTGTGCATGTCATGACTTTATAGGGTGAGTTTACCCTGATGAGGGTGGTCATCACCAGTTTGCACTCTATTGTGTTTAGAATACAGTGGTGTACACCTGAAATGGCCATAGGTGTTGTATGTAGTTTTCATGAAATTGATTTTACCGATTGATACCTGCTGGGTGCTGTTATTGTATTTTGACCCATGTGTTGTGAACTTTTTGGCCTGTTGAGCGGAATTAAATTTTACATGTTTTACCTGCTGGGTGCCTGTTGTTCACTCTTGTATATACCTAACTGGTGTGGACTTGCCTATTGGTGTCTATTGTTTTTGAGTTGTAAAATGTGCCTGAGGGAGATGAAGAACTTTGTGCTTTAACTCTAAATGGTGTTAAACCACTTCTGTCCTTGATTTTTAACCGATGGACTACTTTATGGTACCTCATTTCTTTATTTTATTTTACTTTATTCTATATTGACTTATATCATATTATATTATTATATTATATATTTGAAATTTTTATTCCTTTTATTTGTATTAATTTTAACTTCTATGAAATGATATTTACGTGTATTATATTATACCTTTAATTCAATTTTTTTCATTTGTATGTTATTGGTTGAAACAATATATTCGTGTATAAA
The DNA here is from genome assembly GCF_001194135.2 of Octopus bimaculoides. Taxonomy (NCBI): domain Eukaryota; kingdom Metazoa; phylum Mollusca; class Cephalopoda; order Octopoda; family Octopodidae; genus Octopus; species Octopus bimaculoides. The sequence goes on along the minus strand of NC_068982.1, from coordinate 78,450,967 downwards.
ATTTTATACTATATATGCTATATTTTTTATTTATTATTTCTTTTTGGGTTATTTTTCTTGTGTTATATCTTCTTATTCCGTATGTTTGACGGATTATGTTGTATTTCTTATATATGTTCATTGAGGGGGTGTGATATGTTGAGTCATT
>NC_068982.1:78446720-78447716 GCF_001194135.2 Octopus bimaculoides | reverse complement strand
ATGTTGTTACACATCATTGGTCACAATGCACTTTGCATCATTTTAACCATCGAATGATGCCACCCCACTGGCTAGGCAAGCAGGCCAACACTTGAGTAAAAGGGGACTGGAGCAATGTGAAATGAAGTGTTTTGCTCAAGAACACAATGTGTTGTCAGATCTGGGAATCAAACACACAATCTAATGACCATGAGCACACAACACCCTAACCACTAGGCCACATGTCTTCATGTATATGGTATAATTATAAACAGGGCAAATTTTAGCTATTTCTCCATGAACTGAAAAAAATGTTGAACAACCTTAATCGATTTTCGAACCTTACTGGGTTTTCATTACAGGCATCCACATCATTTTGTCAGTCCCCAGAGAAACAAGCTGCCAAACTGTTTATATACTCAACAAGTGAGGCAGTTACTCTATGAAAGAGTCCCTAATTTGCATACCAAAAGTGTTTCACACTTTATAAATACCAGCGGCCTGTCAGTGGGGATTTTAGTCCACACTGTATCAAGGTATGATATAATACATAACATATGGTCAGTAGTTCATATATCTGAAAAAGAAGCACACCCTAAAGCATTAGGGCACCTACATTCAAGTCTGACAAGGCATTGATATTGCTAAGTGCTTTATTGGTGAGAAACAAATGGTCACTCAATTTTTAACCTCCTAAGATATATAGATATGTTATAGGTGCAGGAGTGGCTGTGTTGTAAGTAGCTTGCTTACCAACCCCATGGTTCCAGGTTCAGTCCCACTGCGTGGCACCTTGGACAAGTGTCTTCTACTATAGCCTCAAGCCGACCAAAGCCTTGTGAGTGGATTTGGTAGACGGAAACTGAAAGAAGCCTGTCGTATATATGTGTATGTATATATATGTGTGTGTGTGTGTGTGTGTTTGTGTCTGCGTTTGTCCCCACAACATCGCTTCACAACTGATGCTGGTGTGTTTACATCCCCGTAACTTAGTGGTTTGGCAAAAGATAGAATAAG
>NC_068982.1:78443169-78446576 GCF_001194135.2 Octopus bimaculoides | reverse complement strand
TATATATATATATATATATTTATATATAGCAATAAGAAAATGAGGGGAATATGTGGTACTCATCAACTTGCAGACATTGTATTTTGTCAATTTACCTGTTTATTTTTTAACTAAGAGGACAATAAAAACAATATACAAACACATGTGAATATTATGTCATATCAGTAATTAAAAAGGACATCTAGTGATGGAAGATGGGACAATGCAACAGGAAAGGCTTCTGATCATAAAAAACCTTTTCCCCAATGTGCTCTTGTTTGACCCGTGCAAACATGGAAAAGTAGGCATTAGCATGATGATGATGATGATGATGATGATCTAGGTTCCATTCCCACATAGATAAAATGGTCATTTCTGAGGGCAGTTATTTGAGAGCAGTTTATTCTAAGTTAACACTGTTTGAGCAGATTTGTGATGAAAAGCATTATCCCTATGTCTATCTCATCTTTTTATTTTGTTTTTGTTTTGTGGCATTGTGTATCTAGGACTATATCTGTCTTCCTTATGATGGAGATGTTATTTGAAGGAGATGTGATTGCTATTTCTAGCAGTTTGAACGACACTTGTTGATTTATCTTAGAATGATTGTTTTAATAGATGGGTAACTTTCCTACCAGAATCATTTGCATGTCAGGCAAAATGCATAGTGGCATTTTGTTCTGAGTTCAAATTCTGCCAGGGTTGACTTTGCCTTTCTCTCTTATGGTCTCAATAAAATAAATACCAGTTGTTTACTGGGATCAATGTAATTGACTAAACCTCTCTTCTAAAATTTCAGGTCTTGTGCTTATAGTAGAAAGAATTGTTTATCACACATAGAGACACTCATTCACAAACACAAACATAGACATCTGTTTTATTAAAGTATATATATCATCATGTTCCTCATTATCATCATCATCATCACCATAATCATTTAATGTCCCTTTTGCTATGCTAGCACGAGTTGACTGGTTTAACAGGAAATGACAAAGCAGAGGGCTGTGCTGAAGTCCAATATCTGCTTTGATATGGCCTCTACAGTTAGATGCTCTTCCTGTTGCCAACCATTTATATATACAAGCATAGGTATGCATTTAGCAAGTTCACTCTGTAATGCCATGGTCCTTGAATTTCATCACACTGCAAAGCATCTTGGTGTTTTCTATTGAAGCTTTTGGTCAACTGATGCCTTTTGGTTAAAATTTGTGGACAGAAACTGTATAGAAGAAGCCTGTTGTGTGTGTGCATGTGCAAGTGAGTGTGTGGGTAGAAACATGTTGATTGTAAACAATTGACCATTGATACAGAATATTGTGTCATTTGTTGACAAACTTCTGTGAAAATATGTCCAATCATTGAGCTGTTTGTTTTTGAAGGATTGAGAATATATTCACTCCATGTCTTCCTGGGTCTGCTCCTTCCACACACTCCCTCCACAATTAGAGATTGGCACTTCGTTATGCATCACATGACCATACCAGCACAGTCTTCTCTCTTGCATGCAACAGCTGATACCTCCTGTACCTAATTTCTCTCTTAAATCACTTACACATTGTTGTACATGTGCACTAACATTACCCATCCAGCAGAGCATGCTGGTTTCATTTCTTTCAAACCTTTACATGTCCTCTGCAGCTAAAGCCCCTGTTTCACTGCCATGTAGCATAGCTGTTTAAACACAGGCATCATACAATCTGCCTTTCACTCTGAGGGAGGGGCCCTTTGCCACTGTCAGAGGTAGCAGCTCTCTGAACTTTGCCCTGCCTGTTCTTATTCGAGCAACTACACTTTCAGAACTCTCTCCTCCACTGCTAGTTTGGTCACCTAAGTAATGGAAACTATCTACAACTTCTAAAGATCTCCCCTGACATTAGAGGGATTCTATTTTCTGTACATTCTTTGTGTTATTGTACTTGTACTTCTTCCACATATAAAGATTACTTTCTCTGTTAACCTTCTTGTGATACCTCTGCACCTCTTATGTGTCTATAGTTTGCATTGGTTACACCTTTTCTACATATCAAGCAGGGCCATTTCCCTGAAGTGGTCTGTGATTTGTCTCTTTTCCTACTTACTAGAACTTTGGTCTTTGCTAAATTAATGCTAAGGACCTTTGATTCCAGATCCTGCTTCCCCATCTAAAATTTCTTCTCTAGTTCTGGTAGTGATTCAGCAATAAGGAAAAGGTCATCAGAGTAGAGGAGCTCCCAAAGACAGTCTGTCTTAATTCCTCTGTTATGGCCAGGAAGACAATAATAAACAAGAGGGAGCTGAGAAATGATCCTCAGTGAACTCCTACCTGTATATTAAATTCCTTGCTATACTTATTGGCGATTTTCATCTTACATAGCTTGTACAGCTCTCCCCCATGACTCATCTATTCCTAGCTTCTGCACTGCCCACCACATAAGAGAGCATGGGACCCTGTCATAGGCTTTCTCCATGTCAGCAAAAACCATATACAGAAGTTTATTTTTGGCCAAGTATTTCTCCTGCAGCTGCTTCACTAGGAAGATAACATCGGTAGTGCTTCTTCCTGGCACCACACCAAACTGCATCTCATCTAGGCTAACTTTCATCCTGATTAACTGAGCTATGACCTTCCTGTAAATTTCATCACCTGATCCAGTAATTTGATGCCTCTGCAATTATTTCTATCTAAGGAATTACCTTTACCTTTCTAGCAGTTGATATGGTACTGCCACACCAGTCGTTGGGTATGACTCCTTCACCGACAACTTGATTAATTATACAGGTGACTAGGCCTTATCCCTCTCTGCCAGATATTTTCAGCATCAGCAGTAATTCCTGATGGGCTTCATACCCTTAACTGCTTTATCTACTAAGCTACTGTTGATTTGGATAACCAGTCCCTCTGTTTGGTCCATGCTAGGCAGGCCCTACTTCTCCCATGCATTCTCTACATTTAGTAACCTTTCATAGTAGCACTTCCAAGCCTGTGACCATGCTGGGGCACCACCTTGAAGAATTTTTAGTCAAATGAATTGATCCCAGTACATTTTTTTAAAGCCTGGTACTTATTCTATTAGTTTCTTTTGCCAAACTGTTAAGTTACAGGAATGTAAACACACCAAAATCAGTTGTCATGCAGTGGTGGGGGACATACACAAACACAAAGACACACAAACACATACACATGTATACGACAGGCTTCTTTCAGTTTCCATCTACCAAATCAACTCACCTATATATACGTATATTCACAGGAATTTTCAATTGGCCGGATAACTGAAGAGATGTTGGCATGGGCTCCCACCCTGGCATCCGAAACTCGGAGTTTTATCATGGCTATTGAATAAGTGTCACATATTTTTACAGATAAATTCCTCTATTTGCATAATATTGAGGTCTCTGTCTTTCTTTTGTTGTCCTCCCTGTCAAATATATATATATATATATATATA
>NC_068982.1:78441087-78442924 GCF_001194135.2 Octopus bimaculoides | reverse complement strand
TGTGTGTGTGTGTGTGTGTGTGTGTGTGTTTGTCCCCCCAGCATCACTTGACAACTGATGCTGGTGTGTTTATGTCCCCGTAACTTAGTGGTTTGGCAAAAGAGACCGATAGAATAAGTACTAGGCTTACAAAGAATAAGTCCTGGTCGACTAAAGGCGGTGCTCCAGCATGGCCACAATCAAATGACTGAAACAACTAAAAGAGAGAGTATACGTATATATGCAAATGTACTGAGAAAAACGTTGGGCATAAGAGGAATCAGATGCAGCATGCAAGAGAGCTGACTACATTGGTTTGGACATGTGATGCATATGAACGAAGACAGCTGTATAAAGAAGTGCAGATCATTATAAGTAGGTGGCTCCTGTGGAAGAGGAAGACATGGGATGAAGTGGTGAAGACCGATCTTTGGATGCTGGGCCTCATAGAGGAGATGACAAGGGACCAAGATGCCTGACAATATGAGATTCTTGAAAAAACCCACCCACTATAGCGAAACTGAGTTCTAGAATTTCTGTGGGTTCTGTTCACATGTAACTACAAAAATACTTTCTCCACACCTTACCCCAACAAACCAAACTACATCTCTTTTTTTTCCTCACATTTCTGCTTTTCATGCATTATGCTTATGCTTATCTCTTGCTTCCCAGTCCTGTCCTCCTTGCTCTGATCCCTGTATCACTGCTATCCTGTTTTCCCCCACTACCTCTATATACCCAGGTTTCACCAGTCACAGCATTCCCCACACTCACACTCTTTGTATTCATGTGAAGTCTCTACTCCTTCCTCATACACCTTTGGCAATACTCTACCGTTTATATTCTGACCCCCCCCCCCCGTACCTTGAGGGTACGCCCTGACACTTTGCCACCATCTATTTGTACTTTGCTCTATTCTACCATCTCATTCATATTCTGATCTCCTAGTGAGTATGCCTTGGCACTTCATCACCATCTCTCTCCTGCTCTCTCTTGCACTCTCACTATCTTCTACTCTCTCTCTTACTTTTGCTCTCTCCCTCTGACTGATTAACCATGTATCTCCTCTATAGTAACACACCTGTTTCTGATCTCAATGTTGATCACTTCTCTCTCTCTCTCTCTCTCTAAATGAGTAACCATGTATCTCCTCTAGAGCTAGACACCCATTTCTGTCTCTCTCTTACACTTTAACCTTTTATCATCTGGCACAAGATCACCTCCTCCAATGTCCCCTCCTCTCTCAAAGGATCTTAGTCTTGCAAGTTACTTGGTGACCCTGCCAGTGCTGGTACCATATAAAAAGTATCCAGTTCACACTATAAAGTGGTTGGTATTTGGAAGGGCGTCTAGTTGTAAAAACCATGCCAAAACAGACATTGAAACCTGGTGCAGTCTTTTGCCTAGCCAGCTCCTGTCAAATCGTCCAACCCATGACAGCATGGAAAATGAACGTTAAACGATGATGAGGATAATGTATGTGTGTATACGTGTGTGTGTGTGCCCAAGAATTACAGCGTGATGTGCTGCTTGACTGGTCCCCCCTCTCTCTCTCTCTCTCTCTTTCTATATATATATGATGATGATGATGATGATCTTTTCTCCCGCCATGCCTCTGTCTACCCCTCCATCCTCTCTCTCTCTTTCGTAGTTTTTCCTTAAGGTCTTCAGGTTCTGGCTATATATAAATGAGAAACCCATTCTAAATTATCTCGCTGACATACTACGACGAAATCTCCAAGATGCAGATAAGATAGAGATTTTTTATTTATTTACGGCCTCAAACATCTCATAATACCTTCGCGCTTTAGTTGCCCCCTATTATTTATCTTGTTTCTCTCCATGAAATTCAATTGAA
>NC_068982.1:78430337-78435337 GCF_001194135.2 Octopus bimaculoides | reverse complement strand
AAAACGAAATGAGAGGCTAACGTACATCAACATAGCCTCCTGTCACCGACCCATTGTGTTCAAAAACTTGGCAGGGTATGTTAGTAAGAGGATCATCAATCTTTTTTTCCTTTTTAAATTATTTACATGTCTGTTCGATTGTTTCACATTACTTTATTCATTAAAACTTCAGAAGTTCTTACAACTTTGGTTGCCATAATGCTTTGCTTTGCTTTGTTTAATAAAAATTCCTCCTCCTAATGTTTTGCTTTCATTTTGTGATAGACAGCTATCATGCAGAAAATTCCAGCTATCATTTAGAAAATGCCAGCGTCCAAATCCTGTTTTCTGATTAGGTAAAATTGATTAATCTTTAAACCTCAGTAACACTTTCTGCAATTTTTCTGGAACAAATAAATAACAAAATCGTATTTAACATGGAAAATTATTTCAATATACCAAATTTGAAAATTTTGACATAATTTTAAAATCTCACAATGTAACAGTAATAGGGAAGATCCTACAAAAGTAGAGAGACAGACAGTTATAGGACATCACACACACACACACATACAGAGTTACAAACATACACACGGGTAATTACGAGTTTAAAATGGTGTATAGTAGTCATATGTATACATGTATGTATGTATGTACATATGTATGTATGTATATATATATATATATATATATATATATATGTCTATATATGTGTGTTTGTGTGTGAGTGTTTCTTTGTGATAGACATCAGAAAAGTCACCTACCCCTCTCTCCTTAAAGGTACATATTCCTCACATCCACCTTCTGTGTGTGTGTGTGTATGTGTTGTGTCTATGTATTTATGAAAGTATGCATGCAGCATTCCATGTATATGACAGCTGTATTAATGTTACTATCTCATTGCCACTCAGTATTTGTTGCTTACATAATGCTGTTATCACCTTCTCTGATATAAGTCACACTCACTCTGCTACTGCATTTCACTCCAACTAATACTTTTTGCACCCTTTTCCTTTTATCATATAATTTGCCCAACCCCATTATAGATTTTTATTGAAATCCAATTAGTCTAGTATTGAATTGGATGTTAGTGTATCATATACATATTATCAGCAGCAGCAGCCGTCTAACATCCACTTTCCATGCAGCCATGGATTGGACAATTTGAGTGAAAACTTGTGAGCCAGGGAGTTGCACCGGATTCCAATCTGATTTGGCAAGGTTTCTATGGCTGCATGCCCACCCTAACACCAACCACTCCAAGAGTGTAGTAGATGTTTTCTATGTGCCACTGGCATGGGTGCCATTGACCTGACACCAGCATTGGCCATGATTATGGTCTCACTTGGCTTGACATATTTATATGGGAGAATATACAAATAATAACAACAGACGAGGCCAGGTGGTGTAAATAAGAAAAGTATATATTAGTTTGACGCTCGGGAATACGGAAAGTCTTTGACGTTTCGAGCTACGCTCTTCAACAGAAAGAATACGGAGACAAGGAGAAAAACACGGAGAAAAAAAATTGAATAGTGTTCAGTCAACGATCAATCAAACATATATACATATGTATATACCCATACATACACACATGCACATGATGTCAACTTAATGAACAGATTTAGCTTATGTTGGGCTTCACTCTTTATCTATTATTCCCAAGCAGCATTTATATTTTTGATGCTGTTGGTGTAGCCAGAATTTAATGGTACTGTCCATGTGTCAAAACTGTAATGGTATCCCTTTGGCATCTAAGGATGGGACATGTAAGTTTGTTCTGTTTGTTTATATGTATATGTCCTTTCTTGTTAACTTTGTGTATCCTGTTTTCTCATTGTTTTTGGAGTTGCCCTCCATTGAGATTCTGGTTCTGATAAGGATTAGACTTGTTCAGAGAATATATAGCTTATGTTGGCTTCATTGCATAGACACACATGCACATGCATATACACATGCACACACACACACACATATGTACACATAAACAATAATTATATTTACTACCCTCATTGTAATAAATAATTACTTAAATTTTTTAATGATTTTTTTTTTCTTAGCAACAGTTTCAAATTTTGGTACAAGATGAGCAATTCCAATGGGAGGAATCTAGTTAATTTTATCAATCCCAGTAGTTAACTGATACTTTATTTTATCGACCCTGAAAAACTGAATGACAAAGTTGACCTTAGCACAATTTGAAATCACAAAGCCAAAACAAATGCTGCTAAACATTTATCTGATGTACTAACAATTCTGGCAGTTCACAACTATAATATCATTAAAAATGCATTTCCCTCTGTTTACATAATTTCAGTTTGCCTGTTGACTCACAAAACCAATCTACCATGTAAACCAACAGGAAAACTACACACACACACAAACACACACAAACATACCCACATATACCACCTAAATAGATGGAACTTGTGGGAAGACATAAGACAAAGTATTGAAGGTCGATCTGAAGACACTGAGCCTTGCCTTACAAAGGAGATGAAAAAGGACCTAGATATCCGGTGCCTTGCTGTACTCAAGAAGACCTGTCTACCACACCAGAATTGACATTAATGTTGGCGTCACATAAAAAGCACTCATACTGGTGCTATGTTAAAAACACTTGCACTGGTGCCACATAAAAGGCACCCAGTACACTCTGTGGAGTGGTTGGCATTAGGAAGGGTATCCAGTCATAGAAACCATACCAGAACAGACAATAGAGCCTTGTGGCCTCTAGCCTTACCAGCTCCAGTCAAACCATCTAACCCATGACAGCATGAAAAACAGACATTTAAATTATGATGACGATGATGATGATACATAAGATGCAAGGTCAGGTAAGTATGGAGGGTGTGGTAGGACACCCTAGCCAAACTATATGAATTTCTGCTAGGTCTTTAAGGACTTATGAAGTCTAGCATTATCCAGAAGGAATATGACACCATTTGATTGATCAATGATGAATGTTTTTCATTAATTATTTTCTTTAATTGTTCTAACTGGAAACAATAATTGTCTAAATTCAATGTATTATTTTACAAAAGGAGCTTGTAAAACACAATGCTCTTCCAATCCCACCAGACACAGAGCTTCACATTCTTTGGATAATGACCAGCTTTTGGAATGGTTAAGGGGGTGCATTTCATTTTCTCCAGGAGTTATTTCACTCCACATTGTTGTAAACAATCCATTTTTCATTGTCTGTGATCACTCTTTTCAAAAGTGCATCATTTTTTTTGCGTTGGAGCAGAGAAACACAAATGGAAATGTGGTTCATTAATTTTTTTTTCCATTTAATTATGAGGCACCCAAACATCATAGTGATTCACGTATCCAAGTGTTTTAAATGTCTTATAAGACTCATATGAGATATGTGGAGTATCTCTATGATGTCTCATGTCATGTGATCTGGATTATTTTTGATTAGCATTCCATTTTGATCAGCCTCAACAATTGTAGACTTGCTGGAATGCTCATGGTCTTCCAGATCAAAATTTTCACTCCTAAACTTAGAAAACCACTTACAAACAATCCTCTCAGCTATGGTACCATTTACATATACTACACATTTTTTTTTTTGCTGTTTGTACAGCATTTTTCCTTTCCATAAATAAGAGAGCATCAAATGATGAAAATGCATCTCATTTTACTTCATTTTCACTTTTAGCATAAAAACAGTACAAATAAACTATCCACATGGTAATCAAACAGAAAGACATGTTGAAATATGTCACCCTTTACAAAATATATGCTGCATACACTTTTGTCATTTGAGAAATGAAATCACATGTTTAAACACCACTAATTGAAAAATGGTATGAGTTTTTGTTCCAACCCATATATATATGAATGCAAATAAACTGCATTCAGGTCTTTTGTGATGGAGAGTGAAATAGCTTGAAATGAGATGCAAAGCTGGGTTGCAGTCATTCTTCCAAGTATGGCATCAAGTATTATCTCTTCTTCATGGCTGAGTATACTGCAATAAGGAAAGTACCCAGCAGTAAATAGGTGTGTCTAAGTGATATGGAAATGTTTAAATTAATGGTGTTATTGAAATAAATAGTCTAGCAGGGTACAAAGGCAGGGTGTAAATTCAGCACACCAAGAGACAGGACCTATAAGAATAGGGTTCGGTTCAACTGTTAAATTAGTCAGTGGTTCAAAAAGCCAAGGAGGAGGCCAGTGAATACCCGAGGAGTCCCTCCTTAAAAACTTAAATTGAATTTTACAGCTTCCTTAAATCTTGAAAAGATCACTCCTAAACATGCAGCCTGAGCTCAAAAGAAGTTTCGTTCTACCTTGTGAAAGTTCTTTTGGAGGCTGGCCCTGTCAAGAGTTTACCATCCACCCTATAAATGGTTTGTGATGAATACACTCATAAGCAGTGACTGTTGAGGACTCATGTCTACTATGTTACAGTCTTCTAGGATCAATTTTTGCCATGAAATGTGACTGAATGCTCAGGGTCACAGCTGGCCAAATAGAATTTCATAGCATAAACTGAAGAGTTGATGGTTCAAATCCTATCCTTGGCATTATTCTATTCACTCCCAAGATACTTAACTCACACTAACTCAGTCTATCTAGCTGTAAGCAGTCATAACAAACAAATCCGTGCCCCAGCAGGGTCACAGTCTCATGACTGAGACAAATAAAAGATAAAAGATAGAGATAAACTTGAAGTAGAGGGATCACTGTGTAGCTGGAGCCAGGAATAACTGGATTCAAATCCGGACATGTGTATGTATGACATAGTAAGAGGATGTGAGCTTTTGCAACTTGTCCTAGATAATACAATTCCATGAGAAAGTCATCTTTCTTCTCATTCTTCCATCTAATGGTAATGGGATTCATTACCACTAGGTAGGAAATTATGGGTTTGAAGAAAGAAAATGATAAATATATATATATATATATATATATATATATATAATGTGTGTGTGTGTGTATGTAAACATAAATACCAAGAGTATTCTAAGCAAGGATATTGGCTCAATTCAAAAGTAATTTTTGTACCA
>NC_068982.1:78426363-78430327 GCF_001194135.2 Octopus bimaculoides | reverse complement strand
CTCAATTCAAAAGTAATTTTTGTACCAAGTCTACACTAGACAACAGAATGGAGAGGCTATGGAAAAAAAAAAAAACAGCAGCAGCACTGCTACCACCACCAACAACGACAACAAAAACAGCAACAACAGCAGCAGCAGCAACAACAACAACAAAAAGATGGTAAAATGTTTAGCTTAAGCGGTCGTCTGGATAAGTGCCCAGAATCTCTTGTAGACAATTTGACAAACTGTAAAACAACATTATTTATTCAAATAGTGGAGCAGGAATTGATATAATATTGATATAATATATACAAAGAGTTGATATAATATTGAATTTAGTTGTTAGTTATTTCTTTTTATGATTAACTTAACACTAAAAGGGATTTGTGGTTAAGACAGAAAATATATATGTTAATGGTATATATTGATGAAATATGCAAATGGTATATGTTAATAAGATATAAATGAGATATATTAATGAGGTATATGTTAATGAGTGATGTCAGTCCCTTACAATAGCATAGCTACAGTTGTCTTCAGAGAATCTGCAACAATTATTGGTTAAAAATTTTGGCACGGGGCCAACAATTTCAGGGGTGGAGTAAGCCAATTACATCAACCCCAGTGCTCAAATGATACTTATTTTCTCAACCCCAAAAGGACGAAAGGCAAAGCTGACCTCGGCAAAATTTGAACTCAGAACATAAAGACAGACAAAATGTCACTAAGCATTTTACCCAACATGCCGACAATTCTGCCAGTTTGCCACCTTGGAATTTGCAATTTGCCACCTTAAAATTAAATTGTCTTGTGTGTGTATCTGTTTGTGTGCATTTAATTTTTCAAATATAATTTTTATTGATATCAATACTTTTTGTTTCCTCCTCGTCCTCCACCTTTCCTTCTTCTTTCTTCTTCTCCACAATAATGTGCTGCTACCATTTTCTTTACTTATTTATCAGTAAAAATAGCAGGAGCAATGCCTATGACCTTTTTAGGGGCCACCACCTCCACCACCCAACACTGCTACTACCACTCTCACCTCCCACCATGCAGGATCAATCAATGTTACAAATTTATAAGATATTTATGAAAGATGGAAACATCTATTGTATTTATACAGTCAGACCATGAATAATGAAAGAGAGAGATCAACTGGACAAAGCTGTTTTGACTATTATTATAGTTTCATCAGCAATAATTTACCTTACATTTTTTTGTCACCATGAACCTGTGTTCATAACCATTGTTGATACACTTATAAATAAAATCAAGTAGACAAATATGTATAGTTGACACATTTCAGCAGTTAGTTTTGTTACATAAATTACTGATATGCCAGAGGTGCTTATCTTTCATATTTTACTATATGTCTGGACTGTATTCCACCAAAATGGACTAAAACAAGAATATGTCTTTGGCACTTATACTATTCTCCTTGTATCTGGCTGCAGTGCTTTCATGAAGTTCCTCTAGACAATCCAGGAGTTGACATTAGATATAGATATAATGGAGGACTTTTCAATCTTAGTAGACTTTGATCTAAACATATAACATACATGCAACACATCTCAGAACTTTAATATGCTAATGCCAATGCTGCCCTCTGTCATTCAAAAGAAAATCTCCAACAGTCTATGAACAACTCTGCTATGGCCTACCATCACTTTGGCTTTACAATAAACATCAAGAAAACCAAGGTCCTTGCACAACCAGCTCTAAATACCATCTTACTAGGTTTTTATGTTAACATCTTAGATACACCTTTTACAAAAGCAGAGCATTTTCCATATCCAGGCAGCCTTTTATCAAAGAAGTGCACCTCAGAAAAGGATGTGGAACACAGAATTAGAGCTGCACACAGAGCATTTGGAAAGCTAATCAAATGTGTCTTCAACAACAAAGATCTTAACTTAGCAATGAAAATTATAGTTCACTAGCAGGACCCCTGTATATTTCACAGAATTAATGGTAAATTCATTGGGTTATTTTTGAAAACTGTATCTCAAAACCCTGAAAGCGTAGCCTGTGTTGCGTCTGTATCAAAAAACAGTCGCTCATCTACTAATCATTGAAAAGTGAAAGACACTGGAATACGATGATTACTTAATGCACATTATATATACACCTTATATACTTTATGCACAATTCTATAGACTTAATGCTCAACACTCTCCCTCTTTCTCTCTCACTCTTCACCTTACCCTCTTTTTCACTCTCCATTTTCTTTCACTCTTCGCCTTTCTCTTCAGCTAATCACATGAAAATGTGACAGATGGGCTAAATAATGGAGTAAAACTTATTTCAAAAACAAATTACACATTTCAATCACTACCACCTCTCCCCCCACCCCTTTCAACTCATCATGTGGAAGCATTATGGACAGGCTAAGTAACAGAGTGACAAGCAGAATTATTATAAGATAATGGTTGTTGTCATTTCAACCTAGCTACATTGCTGTGAAACCTGGACTCTATCTTGTCATGACGTCCAAAAATTAGAACGCTTTCACCAACAAAAGCTTTCTTCAATCTTGAAAATCAAATGAGGACATTATGTGACCAACAACAAAGTCCTGGAAAGAGCCAGCAGTCAAAGTATTGAATCACTGATCACACCGTCTTTAGATGGTCAGGACATGTAGCAAGAATGGAAGAATCAAGGTATTCATGCTAAGTCTCATTCAGTGAGTTCACTTCAGGAAAAAGACCATGGGGTTGTCCTCTTTGAAGATACAAGGACCAACTCAAAGGAACACTAAAAACCACTGCAATTGAGCCTAAATTGTTTGAAACACAAGCCCGAGACTGTACCATGTGGCAGTGTTCCATCATCATTGGAACCAAAAACTTGAAAGAAAAAAGGAAGAAATCAAACAACAGGAAAAAAAGGTTCGACAAAATCAACCTATCTTTCACTAACATTACTATGCTGTCAATATCATCAACTCCTCTGTGCAAGAATTGGCCTACAGAGTCATCAATGGCATCACCATAAAGAAAATGTTCAGCAAAGAAGAAAATAAATTCTTGGATACAAGATAAAGCCACTGACAATGGCAAGCTTTACTATGTGGTATACCCAAGATTTCAGCTGTCATAATTAAATACATTTTAATGTCTGCAGTAGATTTTATAAACTTTGCAGACATTTACATCTATCTTATATAAATTAATAGTAAATAATTTAATTCAAAATAGTAAATTAAGTTAATTAATAGTAAATTAATTTATTTCATGAATGTAGTGATAAGTAAAATCTTTGGATATACCCCATAGTGAAGTTGCATAACAAACTTCAAACTTTGGGAAAGATAACTGGGTTAGTATTTAATGAGGCACTTATATTGGACAATGCATATAGGGATAAATAAAACAATTGTGTTAAGTGAGAGAGAGAGAGAGACAGACAAAGTATGTACTCCAGAGATAGCAGAAGATATCGAAGTATTGGTAAAAAAGAAGAGACAGGACACAGCACATCTGAGTTCATGTCACTTTAGAAGAACTGAAATAGTAACATAAATTATGCAAAAGAATTTTGAGGTGATGATCTAGTATCTACACTGTCCATTTTCCTTGTTGACATGGGTTGATGGTTCAACAAGAGCTGGTTAGCCAGGGGACAGCACCAAGCTCCAATGTCTCGTTTGGTATAGTTTCTATGGCTGAATGCCCTCCCCAGCACTAACCTCCTAAATCAATATAATATATTTATGTATTGTATGTTCACTTCAGTATTATATTAAATAATATAAAAGAATAGGTGTAGGCGTGGTTGTGTGATAAGAAGCTTACTTACCAACAACATGGTTCTGGATTCAATCTCACTCTGTGTCATCTTGAGCAAGTGTTTTTTACTACAGCCTTGGGCTGACCAAAGCCTTGTGAGTGGATTTGATTGAGTGAAGCTAAAAGAAGCCCATCTTATGCATGTGTATATATATATATATATATTATTTTGTTTAAAAGAGTTCCAACAC
>NC_068982.1:78416768-78425138 GCF_001194135.2 Octopus bimaculoides | reverse complement strand
TTATATTTCTGCTGCTTTTAAATAAAGTATATATATATATATATACAGAGAGAGAGAGAGAGAATGATTACAACTGTCTAACAAGCAGTCACGTGAAACTGTCAGTAACAATTTATGTAGATTTTTGCAGCTTTACTAGAAGCATATTACTCTACCTACGATATTCAAGTACTATTTTTCCACCTTGCTTTGCATTAGTGTCCTCACCCTTGTATGTATGTGTGTGTGTGTGTGTATGTCCCTCACCACTGCTTGACAACTGTTGTTGGCGTGTTTATGTACCCATAACTTTGTGGTTCAGCAAAGTGACCTATAGAATAAATACCAGGCTTAAAAGAAAAAAAAGTACAAAGTCCTAGGGTTGGTTCATTTAACTAAAGATTCTTCAAGGTGGTGCCCCAGCATAGCCGCAGTCTAATGGCTGAAACAATAACAGATGAAAGATAAAATGTAATCAGAGACACGGTGAACTCAAGGTGTTAAGGTGCTACTCTAGCGATGATATGGATTTAAGTTCAAATCTTATTGTAGCTATTGGTATTGTATTCCTGGCCAAGGCACAAAACCCACCTTACTTCGGTCTACCTGATTCTACATTCATGGTTGTTGTTGCTGGTGGTGATGATGGTGTTTGTTGTTGTTGTTGTTGGTATTAGTGTGTCAGTGGTGGTAGTGGCAGGGATGGTTATGGTGATGTTGGTGATAGAACTGGTTATAGTGGTATTGGTAGTGGTGATGGTGGGATATGTGGTATTGGTGGTGGTAGTGATGAGGATGATGATGATGATGATGATGACGATGCTGATGCCGATGATGTTAATGATGACAATGATGATGATGAAGAGTAGTATTGTTTCCTGTGTAAAGTCATTATTGCTATTCTCTATTCTTTATTAGTCAACAAGAAAATGAGTGATGAGAAGGAGAGGGTAAGGGAGAAGGGGAGAGAGAGTGGGGACAGTGGTGAGGGAGCCAGAGAATAATAGAGAAAGAAAAGGAGGACAGCAAGTTTGAAAGAGAAGGAAAGAGATGGAAAAAAGAGAGAGATAAAGAGAAGGAAAGAAATAACGAGAGGGAGGGAGGGAGAGAGAGTGAGAGAGAATCAGCAATCAGTAGCCAGACAATAACCTCAGTGGAAACGACCAGTAAAAGTTTTGATCATTTCCAGTGATCAGGTTTATATTCCTCCCCCCTCCTCCTCCTCCTTCTTCTAGGAGATTAAATGAAGAGATGAATGAATATGAATTAATGAATAAAGGAATAAGTGTATGTATGATGGAATAAAGGAATAATTGAATACACCATCAAAAGATGCTAATATACAAACAATCACTAATTAATTTATATTAATTTCGACTTATTATCTACATTATTGTTGTTGTTGTTGTTGTTCAAAGGAATTCATTGTTTCTAATTGCATGCTAGTCTTTCAATAAACACAACAGCTTGTTCTAAATAAATGTAATTTTTAGACAAGTTATTAATAACTACCATGGTTACCTTTATTGTTTGTTCTTTTAGTTTTGTTCATTTAGGTAGTTAGTTTATTTTATTTCATTTTATTCTTCTTTTGATTCTTTGAAGTGTAGTGGTTATATGACAGCTTCCTATTTCTTTATACAGTTCTTTGCATTTTTATTGAACTCTGCAAAATCTCTTTCGAGTTGCAGGAGTTGGGTAGTGTCGGCAGACAAGGCAGTGCTCCATATTATGGCCTGCTTCTTCACATTCAGCATTGATTGGGCTGGTCTTGTAGCCACATCTGACCAAAGCAACTTTTGATTGTCCTGTTCTTCTCATGTAGTTGAGTGTTTTCCACTGAATCTATGATGCTTCTGGGCCAGGAGAGAGGTCTTCAGCAGAGGGTGGGGATTTCCATGTCAGTCAGAGTGCGGTTTGCTCCCAAGTTTTTCCATTCAGAGCTGGAGTATAGTTTCTTCCTGAGATGTTGTTAGGTGAACATGGATGAGGAAGCTTCTTCTTGGCTCCTGTTGTTGGGCCAGTGTTTGACCACCATGGAAGAGCTGGCATCCATCACTAGTAGCCTTTGTCATCTTGTCTCAACTGGCCATTTCCTGTCAGATAGCTTAATATGTGTGTTGTGGATCTCCATTTGGGGCAATGCCAGCAAGGAGGTGCAGGTTGTTTGAGTCAGTGGGTTTCATGTCACCAGAGGTCAGGCAGTAGGCGTTGTTCAATTCTGGGCCAAGTTTCTTGACATAGGTTGATCTCTCCCTGATAGTGCATACATACTCTGTAGAGAAATGGCACAAGGCCAGAGTAGTAGATCTTAATAAATATGCTGTGGCTCCCCACTTGGTTTTGACTAAGAGATCAAGGTAGATGCATTCATGTTCTAATCCTCTCAAGTAACACTTGGATTTTTAACTGCAAATTCTGCTAAACATTTAGAAGCCATATTAAAAAGATTTTATTTTATTTTGACATCATTTTGGAGGTTTTAACGACAGATACAAGTCAATATAAAATTAATTTTGGACATATAAATAGCTGTCAGACAAAAATGTAACTAAACCAAGGTAATCAAATCTGTAAATATTCTTGACATGTACACACATTTGTATTCATTAATTCATTACTGCTAATTACATTTGTGGTGAGAGTTGCTATGACTAAATGAATAAAGTATTCTCACCTCCACCACCACCACTTCTAAGCTCAGCCAAACGGTTTTGAGTTTGTAGTCTTATCAAGATTTTTTTTTCCTTTCATTAGTTTGCTTTGGGGGAAGGGGTTGTGTCCATAGCCTCTGTGAGACCAGTGAAATGGTTCTAGTTGGAATGCTGCAAGTCAATGGTTGCAGGGAAAATTTATGCAGGGAAGGAATTCTAAAAGGCTAATGTTGTGGGAAGGAAAGACTGCATATAAGGGTAAGTGCAGGGCCTTATGTGGGGGGCAGGGGAAGCAAGAACAATGTTAACTCTAGTATATTGTATTCCAATACAGTCACTAGATTTATGATCCACGCAGGTGAGGAAAAAAAAGGAGATTGAATGATATTCATGACGTTAATTTGGTCTGTAATCAACAAACAAAAGTGGAAATATCAACAGTATTTACCCAACAGATGTTGAAATAAGCACCCCAACTTATTTTTTCTTTCAACAATGAGAATTATAATTTTTGTGGGGAAAAGGAATTGCTTTTCAAATATTTCATATTCACCCATTCTCAATTTTTTTTATACCTTTTGGATTCCACTTTGAAAACTAACACAGCAATAACAATACTAACAAAATAAAATGGTATTTATATGTTATACCACCCAACTTGTTAGACCTCTACAACCAAGTTCATCTTCCTCACAGTTGCAAGCACCTTGTCAGGAAAACCTCTTAAACGAACATCATCAAGGTACCAGACATTTAGGTCTAGGTCAACTCCCATCTTGGTAAAATCATCAATACCCAGTGTGAATAGGGCAGGACCAAGTGGATAACCCTGTTGGACTCCAGAGGCAGATGGGATGAGGTGGTCACCAAACAAGAGGTGGGAGGGCTCCCGATAGGCTTGCCAAGCTAAGTGATAAAGTGATGGGGAATTCTCCCTTACTGCATGGAGGATGATGTCTTGACTGATGGAATTAAAAGCATTCTTAAGGTCTAGTTTGAGGACGGCCTTTGGGGACTCAAAGAGCAAGTTGGTGAAAGCCTTGGTGGCATGAGCAGCAGCCTCACAACCTAGCTCAGTACCCATTCCTAGCTGCATAGGGGAAAATTCCTCAGACAGGTAGTTAGAAACTGAGGACAAGCACATTTTTGCTTTGAGCCATCGCACAGTACAACCGTTATGGGGTAGAGGTCACCGTTGGGCTTGGTGAGACCAAATAGTTTGGCCCCAAGAACAGGGGACGAATGTAGGCAAGGACACTCTCAGATGAGAACAAGTTTATGAACTGTGTTAGGTTCTCCAAGAGCAGGGAGATACCATCCTTGAGATGCTGAGGTTGTAAGCCATTGATCCCAGTGCCAGAACCTGCTGGGAAAGAGGCAGTTACCCTCCTTACATTGTCAGGGGTGAAGATGGGTTGAAGAAAACTTGGTGGGTCAGGCCAGTATAGGTGATCATCTGGAGGGGTCGGGAGCTAAACCTAATCATTAAGCGGGCCCTGGATAAGATTAATATCCTTTCAGTTCTGGAGCTGTTGGGGTTATCCAGAAGTGATGGAAAGAGACTAGATGGTCTTACCCTCTGTCCCTGGGTTAGAGGTAGGTGCCTCATTTGGGATGCTACAGTCTGCGACTCCTTTGTTCCCTCCCACATCCTAGATGCTACAGTTAATAGGAGAATCACTGCTTCTGTAACTAAACAGAAGAAAACTCTAAAGTATTGGGACCTGACAGTGAACTATTACTTCCAATCTGTGGCATTTGAAATGTTTGGAGAGACTGGGCCACTAACCACGAAGTTCTTGTCAACGTTGGCAGCTTGCCCCACTGAGGTGTCGGGTCATGCCCATGAGGGCACTTGGCTTTCCCAATGCCCTAGCCTCACCACTTGCCTGTGGTAATGCTGTGAGTGTGTTGGCTCGCTTCAGTAGGTTCCGTTAAACCTTGTGGTGTGTAACCAGTTGCTGTGATAAAAGAAATTCCCCACAAATTGTTTCAATAGTTTTAACAGAAAGATTTGGAAGAATTAGATGAAAGTTCTCCAGTAATTTTTCATGTAAATAAATATTAATTTTTTTTCCTAAAAAAAGTTATAACTTCATATAAAGAGATAAATTATTAAGCCAGTTCTTCTCAAAAAAAAAAAAAATGTTAGACGGGTGTAATAGTAAAAGGTAACTGAAAAAGACCATGGAATTGGGGGTGAAAGGTTACAAAAATATTCTATTTTATGAACAATAACAATTTTTGGCCGAAGAAAATAACCACCCAATTCCTTGTCCTTTTTCTCTATGACGGACGGATATTTCGAAAGTCTGCCAATCAGTGATCACACAAGTCTCACGAAATATGTGTAATAGTAAACATTAACCAAAAAATATTCTTTTCAAATTTCAATCTTTTAATGCTCATTACTTACAATAAATCTTCACTTTCATTTTAGAATGCTAAACCGAAAAATTGCCCAGATATTTCTCAAGGTTATTCATGATATAATCAAAGTAACCAAAATCAAGAATCAATATCGAGTCGAAAACTTGGTTCGCAGAAAGCTTAACACTATTCGGCAGCCTTTATTGCTACAGTCATATTATTCTATCTAAGCCTGAGACTTTTGTTTTTGTAAGTAATAGAGAATATAATCGATAAATTCGATCAGTGTATATTTACTGTTGGGATAGAAAGCCCAGAGGTAAAGACAGAAGCAGAATTGATTATCCTTCCTTTACGTAAGCGACAGCTGAAGGAATGAGGGAAGACGATAAAAACTTTAATTTCTTTGAATAATCCTTACTTTCTCCTTTTAACTGAAACTATAAATTAGAAATACGATAGGAAGTTTAAAATACATACATAAAAAATGAAATGAAGCTTAAAAATAATTTTGCTCGCTTTGACCAGCGAGAAAGTCAGTGTTTTTGTTTAGAAAGTATATAAGCGGCCTCGGTGTTGTTGCTGGCGCCAGGTTTAAATTATCGACGATGGAGATTAAAGAAATAGCAGAAGTCAACAGGTAATATAAATGTTATAGCTTATAATTAGTTGTATTTCATTATTTATTAATGTTATATGTGCCATGAACTTTATCTCACCATTAAAAGACCGAAGTAACACGTAGATTGTCCATTGTTTATAAAGTAATTTTTATAATGTGTCATCCGATTTAAAGGAAAGATAACGGTTCGAATCGGGCATTTGTTTCCCCCAAAATTATTTACATAGTATATTTTACAATCTACTATTATAACTGATAAATGTTTACTATTATACCCGTCTCGTGAGACGGGTGTAAAGTCTTATGGACGAACTTTCTAAAAGCCTATAATACAGTAAATCTTATTCGTTGTGCCTCAATATTATATTCATATCTGCTAGATGGATTCTGGTTTCTTTTGATGATGTGTAAAGGGTTTGTAGAGGCTTATTGTTGATTAATTCAAACCTGTACATTATAGGTACTTATTGTTTCTGGCAACCCACTGTCCCCAAATGAGGTGGCAGATTATCTAAGCAACCACTGAATTTATTTTTTACAGTTGCACTTTTTGGTACTTTTGTAGTTAAATGTTTTCATTTTGTCTTCAGAAGAAATGAGGGACTTGTTTTGTATGGTTCTTGAAAATCTAGTGCTTCCAGTGGGTTTCAGAGTAGATATGGACTTGCATTAGTGTTTGTTATTTTTATTTCTGGCAGTGCATACGCCTTGCTTTGGCTCAGATCCATAAATAAGAACCAAAAATGCATTCTTCACTGTTTGTTCTGACCAAAAGCATTCCAGAAAGGTCCCATTTACACTTTATTATCTTTCAAATTATTTATAATTAATATTTTGAGAAGACCCGTCGAGCCAAGTGAAATCATAGTCATTGCCGATGTCAGTAGCACATAAAAAGCACCCATTACACTCTTGGAGTTGTTTGTTTTTGGAATTGTGTCCAGCTGCAGCTGTAGAAACCACGCCTAATCAGATTGGAACCGGGTGTAGCCCTGCGGCTTACTAGTTTCAGTCAAATCGTCTAAGCCATACCAGCATGGAAAGCAGGCGCTAAATGATGATTATGTTGACTGGAACTGGTTGTAATTGGAGACTGGCTGTAGAATGAGGAGAACTTTATCTTTCATAAACTCATGGAGTTTGGTGCCTGCCTTATTTTTCAGTCTCTATTTGAGTCTTCAATGGAATCAACTTTCTGATCTTTGCAAACATCTGACAATTTTCTTTTTCATAAATTACATTTAGTTTGTCCAGCTACCTCATCAGTTCCAGCAATCAGCTTTTTGATGAAGTGTAGCAAGTATAGGGACTGGCAGGGCTGTGTGATTAAAAAAGTTTGCTTCTCACCCATTTTGTCTTGCATTCAATTACACTGCATGACACCTTGGGCATCTTCTACCATAGCTTTGGGCCAACCAAAGCCTTTTGGGTGAATTTAGGAGATAAGAAACTGAATGATTTCATGTGTGTGTGTATTCTTTTATTCTTTTACTTGTTTCAGTCATTTTGACTACGGCCATGCTGGAGCACCGCATTTAGTTGAACAGATCGACCCTGGAACTTATTCTTTGTAAGATTAATACTAATTCTATCGGTCTCCTTTACCAAACCACTAAGTTATGGGTACGTAAGCACACCAACATCAGTTGTCAAGCAATGGTGGGGGGACAAACACAGATACACAAATATATATATATATATATATAAGTCAGTAAATAGTGGGGTTGTGTTAACCGCACGTAGAGAAATAATAGGAAAATGAAAAATAATAATAAGGCAGAATGCTAAACTGAAAGCATATTTTAATATAGATTTCTAACCGGCTTTCATTGCATGGCAAATTTCCAAGAAGAGGGAGAATGAAAATGTTTTTTACAAAAAAGTAAAAAATAATATATAAAAAAAAATAATATATAAAAAAATAAATATACCAATACATTATATTGTCTTTGAGCTTTTAAAGTTCAATGGTAATCCATGTAGATAATAGTTGGAAAAATAAGGATGCATGAAATTCAGAGTTGTGTTAGGTTTAAAAAAAGAAAAGGGACTGAAGGTTTATGTGTTAAGCAGGAAGTGTGGTGTCAAAACAGGAAGTGTGTAAAATTTTTATTATGATCACTATGGATCTATATACACAGATTCATACAAAAACAATACAGACAGATAGACAAAATGTATGAGTTCTTATAAGTTTTAAAAAATTTTTACGATGTCTTTATATAAAATTTACAATTTGAAATTCTTATAACGATGACTTACTTTTATTTCCTTTTGAATATTCAGACATACATATGCATACATACCCACACACATATATATATCTATATAAATATATACATATATATACACATATATACATACATACATACATACCCACACACATATATATATCTATATAAATATATACATATATACACATATATACATACATACACACACACATACATACCCACACATACACCTACACACATGTATGTCTATTAAAAAGGGAGATTGGGTTTTTCAACTCGGCAGCCTATAAGGCCCAGCAGTTTGCCTTTTATTTTCTCAATGATTAGTTTGGGTGACTTACACCCACCTTTTTCACTACTTCCTTCCATCTCCGTTTATATACTTTCGCTGACAGGGTTCTCTTTTCCAGCCCTATCTTGCTCTTCAGATGATATCTGAAGTAGGACAGCAATCCAGGGCCGGATATGTAGGACCCTGTCACGATACCTTCCATTCTTGTCCTCCATATAC
>NC_068982.1:78412031-78413201 GCF_001194135.2 Octopus bimaculoides | reverse complement strand
GTGTGCCACTCCCCCACAAACACCCTATCGGGCAAATTTTCATACGTGTTGTTTTCTGCTTGGACCACAATTTCTAGAGTCTGGCCTCTCCAGCTGGTCGCTTCCTTCCTCTTCATACTCAGAATATTTATTTTTTCCTCAACGTTGAATATTACCGCTGCTGCCGCCCACATTACGTCGTATCTGAATGGTATGTCCTCTATGGTTACCCGTGCTGTTCTTTTTCCCATGTAAGTGGGCAGCAACATGATTGTATCATTTTTCAACGTTTCCGTTGATACCTCCCTCGCCACTTCAGCCGAGTCGAAGTGCACCTCAACCGTTGCACTTCGTACTCCGCGGTTGACGTGGCTAACCTTTGACCATATTGGTGCTAGACACATTTCAACTAGTCCTTTACGAACTTCAGTAATTTTTTTTTCCTTTATGTTGTAGACTTTGTATACTACAATTTTTTTCCTTCAGGGCATTGATGGTCTCGGGTGGTGGAATCAATTTGGTTTCACCATCCACCTTTTGGATGTACTTTCTGAAAGCGTACAAACTTTCCTTTACAACTTTTAATTCTATGGTGTTTCCACCAACAGCCTGAGAAAAACTTTGCTTTTCCTTTGGCATACCTTCTCCCTGAATGGGAACGTTGCTCTCAGCTGACGCCATCCTTGTCACAAAGACAAAAAATCTTGTCGCAAAGACAAAAAATTGTGTTGGTAATTTCCAGCCCCGTAGGGCGAAAACAACTGTTAAACAACCAGTTACTGAATTTACAGTTCAAAAATATATAACAATAAACACACGGAGAAGAACTCACACAGACGTAGCAGCAAAGAAATGTTGAATCACAAGTTACAATATTCCAAACAGGAAGTGTGTGTAAGGGAAGACAAATCTGTGGGTTTTATACTCTTTAGTTGGAGTATAAAACCCACAGATTTGTCTTCCCTTACACACACTTCCTGTTTTGACACCACACTTCCTGCTTAACACATAAACCTTCAGTCCCTTTTCTTTTGTTAAACCTAACACAGCTCTGAATTTCATGCATCCTTATTTTTCCAACTATTATCTACATGGATTACCATTGAACTTTAAAAGCTCAAAGACAATATAATGTATTGGTATATTTATTTTTTTATATATTATTTTTTACTTTTTTTGTAAAAAACGATT
>NC_068982.1:78400982-78410371 GCF_001194135.2 Octopus bimaculoides | reverse complement strand
TATACATACATATACATATTATTCTTAAACAAGAATATCTTTGACAGTGACTTCAAAGTTTCAGTTAGTTAAGCCATCACTGAACTGCAATGAATTGAAGTTAATCTTAGCTTTATGTAGTCTCTGTTGAGTTAAAATCTTCAAAGGTTCAAGGTTTAGTCTAGTATTTAAAAATTTAGTAATTAGGAGTGTCAACCTTGTTTGTTTCCAGCTTTGGAAAAGTATTAGCTTACTGTTAAACAGGTGTGGGTTGGCAACAGGAAAACATCTAGCCATAGAAAATCTGCCTCAACAAATTCCATCTGACCCATGCAAGCATGGAAAGTGGTCATTAAATGATGGTGGTGGCAGTGGTTATGAGACTCTGATAGGCTCCACTGTCATAATTAATATATCTCTTGTTACTCTCTATCAGTGGAGGCTCAATGGCCCAGTGGTTAGGGCAGCGGACTCGTGGTCATAGGATTGCGGTTTCGATTCCCAGACCGGGCGTTGTGAGTGTTTATTGAGCAAAAATACCTAAAGCTCCATGAGGCTCCGGTAGGGGATGGTGGCAAACCCTACTGTACTCTTTCACCACAACTTTCTCTCACTCTTACCTCCTGTTTTTGTTGTGCCTGTAATTCAAAGGGTCAGCTTTGTCACACTGTGTCACGCTGAATATCCCTGAGAACTATGTTAAGGGTACACATGTCTGTGGAGTGCTTAGCTACTTGCACGTTAATTTCATGAGCAGGCTGTTCCGTTGATCGGATCAACTGGAACCCTCGACGTCGTAAGCGACGGAGTGCCAACAAAACAACAACTCTTTATCAATAGCAAGTAAAGAATATCCAGAGATGCTCTTTAGCAATAATTGTTTTCACAATTTTGGCAGAAGGCCAGTGATTTTAATGGCATAAGTCAATTACGTCGACCTCAGTGCTCAACTGGTACTTAATTTATTGATAAGTGCCAGAAGAAATGTCACTAAACATTTTCTCTGATGTGCTAACAATTCTGCCAGTTCAGTTTTAACTCTTTATCAGTAATAAATACTAAAAGAAAAAAATGACTGAGGACCATTAAGGAACCTTAAAGGTCCAGTTTCCTTCAAGATGGAGATTATACCCCTTTTCAAAAAATGTTTGGCACAAGCTTGGCACCTGTTCTTTGATGTGTTTTACCATGCTTTAAGTGGTTCATCAGGTAACCAATTTATCAACTAAATTAGCATAATGGTTAGCATCAAAGAGTTCATAAACTCAATTATTTGTTTTGGTTCACTTTTCGATTAAAGTTTTTCATAGAATAACAGGTCAATTTTACTATTGCAAGACCTTGCATAAGATCCAGTTCTGATATTGTTGAAAAGTTGCATCTTGGTACTTGATTCTCCCAGAGTTGATTTACTCCAAGACTGATCAAGTCAAAGTTTGTCAGCTGAGGGAGTTTTATGAAAATTTTAGAAGCATGTAGGACTGTATTATCTACTGTATTGTTATTACTGATAATGATAGGATATGATCAAGGGAGATTTGGCTGTTATTTCTAGCAGGTCGATTGACCATATAGTCTCTTTTGTTGGTTCATAATTTGCATTGCTATACTGTTTACTGCAGTTGTTTTAAACTAAGAATGGGCATCCTTTTATGAGAAGTGAGTTGCATGAGATACAGTTCATCAGGTGAACCACACTTCTAAAAGAGGAATTCAAGGTAATTTTTCATTTAGGGTGCCATTCAGTAAGTCCCACAGGCTACAGTTTGCCCATGACTGATTTAAACATTCTTTTTTCCTTATGTTTATGTCCAGTTGTTATACCACCATGATGACATTTAACTAAACACACCTTACTGGTTTCCCATCAGTTGCTAGCAAGAAAAAAGCAAAAACACACACACACACACAGAGGCTGATATTTTTTTATTATTTCATTATTTCTTTATGTCTGGGAAGGTTTGTGAACACTTGATATTTAGTTGAGTACACTTCCGTAATCATAACTTCTGATCACAGAGTTGGCTTTTCATATCCTGTTTCAGTGCTTCACTCTGTCCTTGACAAAAATACTTAACTCTCAAAGACTTACTTAGCTTTGAACAGAGATCCTATGTTTGTACACTTCACTCTCAAACAGCTGAATGCTGTGAATAATTAATAACTGTTTCATTTGTTTGCAGCACTGAAACAAATCTACTCTTGGAGAGAAGGACAATGTAAAACTACTTCTGTGTATTGTCCTTTGAATCTCTGTGAGTCTTCATTGGTATCTAAACCACCCCAATTGGTAAAACAGATGTTAGTTTATGCAACTATCCAACTAAGACATGCCTTGTCTTCTACAACAATTTCACATAAATCCATTTGGAAATTTAATAGGTGCCACTGGACGTAAAGAAAAAGAATTACTACATTTTAAGACTGATCATCTTAGGTTTATAATTTTGGACCTAAAACTATATATATATATATGTGTGTGTGTGTAGTTTTAGGCCCAAAATTATATATATATATATATATATATATAATGGGCACTGGTGTGGCTGTGTGGTTTAAAGTCAGCTTCCTAACCATAAGGTCCATATATATGAATGTTTGTGTCTCCTTGTGATATCATGTGATTGTTGTAAATGCGTGTCATTCATTTCCAATATTCTGTGGCAACATGTCTGGCAATAGGAAAATATTACCTTGCTTCAAAACAAATAAGAGTTGGGGTTGGCAAGAGGAAGGGCATCTGGCTGTAGAAAAATCAGCCCCAATAAATTTTGTCTGACCCATATAAGCATGGAAATATGGACATTAAAATGATGATGATACACGCACACATATACACACAACAAACTTCTTTCTGTTTCAATCTACTGAATCCGATGGGCTTTTTGTCAGCTCAGTCATTGGTCATGCTCGAATGGTTCTTTTTATGTGCCACTGACATGGGTGTCAGTCAGGCAGCACTAGCATCAGCCACACTCAAATAGTGCTTTGTACATGCCACCAGCATGGGGGCCAGTCAGGTGGCATTGGCATTGGCCACTACTACAATTCCACTCAGCAGGTCTTCACAAGCACAGAATATTGCTCAACAATTGAAGAGTGCTTTTAAACAGGCCAGTTATGTGACACTGGCATCCACCACAACTATGATCTCACTTGGCTTGCTGGTTTTTCTTAAGCATGCATATCTCCAAAAGTCTTCGTCACTTGTCATTGCCTCTTTGAGGCCCAACGTTTGAAGGTCATGCTTCACCATCTTATCCCATGTCTTCTTGGGTCTACCTCTTCCACAGGTTCCCTCCACTGTTAGGGTGTGACACTTCTTCACACAGCTGTCCTCATCTATACGCAACACATGACCATACCAGCACAGTCGTCTCTCCTGCACACAACATCTGATGCTTCTTATGTCCAGCTTTTCTCTCAGGGGTCCTAACACTGACATTACACATCCAGCAGAACATAATAGCTTCATTTCTTTCAAGCCTATGCATGTCCTCAGCAGTGTAGCATGGCTGTTCGCACACATGCATCATACAGTCTACCTTTCACTCTGAGCGAGGGGCCCTTTCTTACCAGCAGAGGTAGGAGCTCTCTGAACTTTGCCTAGGATATTCTTATTGTAGCAGCTATGCTTTCAGAGCATCCACCCTTGCTACTGACTTGATCACCTAAGTAACAGAAGCTATCAACTACATCTAGTTTTTTCCCCTGGTGTGTGATGGAATCTGTTTTCTGTACATCTTTGATGTTTATTACACCTGTGCATCTGCCACACACAAAAAAACTATCTTCCCAGTTAACCTTCCTTTGATATTGCTGCACCTCTTAAAAATCTCCTGGAGTTTCTACCTACTCATTTTCTACAGATCAAGCAGGGCCATCTACCTGAAGGGATTTGTGATTTGTCCACCTTCCTACTTACTAAGACCTTACTTCCTACTTACTAAGACCTTGCTTCCACAGCTGTAACTTCTCTAGTTCTGGAAGTGACTCAAAGCAACATTTACTCGTGTGAATAAAGAAACAACACACATCTAAAACAATAGTTGGCAAGTGAGGTGATGAGGACAGTTTGCCCCAGGTAGCATTTCTAGGTCTGCTTTATGGGGTTGGTGCTGCAAACTCAAAGGCTGCCTCAAGAGGTGCACACACACATTAGCTATGCCACTGCATTTAAAACACAGCTCAAGTTTGCCATAAACGCAAGGCTTCATTGTCTTTAATAACCTTTTACAATAACTACATGTCTTAAATTCCAGTTTTGTGGGAAGAAATATGTTTCAATTAATTCCTAAACTAGAACTGTGTGGTTTAAAATTCCTAAACTAAAACTAATTTTTTACAAGAATTTTTTTCTTACAATATCATCATATAACTTTGACCTTAATTTGTTTTCAAAATTAAGAATAAAGTAGTTCATTGTATGATGAGGTTATTGAACATTTTACATCTCAAAGAAGAACAGAACTTGCATTTAATTTAAGTAAGTAAAATTATATGGTTTCTTATTCTTCAGTGTGTGCACATAAAAAAATCATGGCTTATTTTAGAATACTTATGATTTATAGGGTATTATTAATTCAGTTTACTTTAGTGTGTGAAGACGCATGACTCAGTGAGTAGTTAGAGCATTGAACTTACAATAATGAGGTTGTGAGTTCGATTCCCAGACCGGGGTGCATGTTGTGTTCTTGAGCAAGGCACTTTATTTTCACATTGCTCCATTTCACTCAGCTGTAGAAATGAGTTGTGATGTCACTGATGCCAAGTTGTGTTGGCCTTTGCCTTTCCCTTGGATAACATCAGCAGCATGGAGAGGGAAGGCTGGCATGCATGGGTAACTGTTGGTCTTCCATAAAAACAACCCTAGGTTGTGCGTTTGCCAGTGAGGTGACTTTCTGTCCAGACTTGTATCCTGGAGGGGAACCTTTTAGGTTTACCCATGGTCATTCGTGACCAACATAATCGAATTTTAGTTTTTTTACTTTAGTGTCATATATCTGTATCCCAATAGAATTAAGTTTACATTATTTACATTTGGGATCCCGCATTTTGAATAGCAATGCACAGTTTGAATGCCTAATTTGAGTAATTTTAACGTTAGTCATAGTATGGTCAGTGTGGAAGCACACCCAATGACAACAACCACTATACACCACTGATGCATTACTTCTCTTCCTCAGAGTAAATAATAATAATTCTACTATAGGCACAAAGCCAGCAAATTTAGGGGCGGGGACAAGATGATTACATCAACCCTCAGTACTAGACTGGTGCATTTTCTCTTTATTGACTCCCAAATGGATGAAAGGCAAAATTAACCTTGGTCGGATTTGAACTCAGAATATAAAGAGCTGGAAGAAATGCTACTAAGGATTTTGTCCAATATGGTAACAATTCTGTCAGCTTGCCACCTTGTATAACCAAGATAATAACTATCAAATCTTGCCACAAAGCCAGCAATTCTGAAGGGAGGGGAAGTCGTTTACATTGACCACCCCCACCCACTACTTGACAGGTACTTTATCATCCTCAACCTAAGTTGAGCTTGGTAGCTTTTGAACTCAGAACATAAAAAGCCAGAACAAATGTCGCTAACCATTTTGTCTGACGCACTAACAATTTTGCCAGCTCATTGCCTTGAACAATAACCCTTTCTATTAAAAGTACAAGGCCTGAAATGTTTTAGGGGAAAAGCTAGTCGATTGTGATGACTCCAATGCTCAACCGGCCCTTATTTTAGCCACCCTGAAAGTATGAAAAGCAAAGTCGACCTTGGTGGAATTTGAACTGAGAACTTAAAAGGGAACGAAATTCCATCAAGTAATTTGTCCAGTAGGCAAATGATTTTGCCAGCTCACCACCTTGTATGATAATAATTTTCTCACCTTGACACCAGACTAACATATGTTGGAAAGATTTGTAGTCATTTGAGTTGGTATCAGTATATTACTGGTATAGTTATTAACTTCACAGAGAAGAAATGTTAAGTCGAGAGTGATTAATCTTTCTCTCTACCATTTTATTATGTACGAAATTGTCAAACTGAATAATAATAATAAAAAAAAAATTCTTGTTGGAAACCTCACATCAGTTTTAAGACACAGTCATAACAACTAATGTAATACCATCACTGTTAAAAAATATTCCTAGAAGCATAACAACAGCGGACCTAAATAACATCACACCTGATTTTTGACAACAATGGATCTCGCTACGAACCAACAGCAGGGAAGCATTCTATGTGGTCTTTTAACTTGCTAGAAATAGCAGTCAAATTGCCCTTAAATTACAACTACTGTTTTAAGAAGGGAAGGACACATCGGATAATCACCTGGATACTCGGAATATAGAGGAGGGGGTGACCACAACCGGAGCTCCTTCCATCTTAGGTGTGCTTCGTGAAAGCTACACTGGGGTTAAATAACAACATACTGTACGCCAGAGAACAGATGTTACTATGAAGCACAATATCAGCAGCAGCAGCGACTGTATAACAGCTGATATAACAACCACAGCACGTAACAGCCAATCAATCACTAGCCGTATCGACCAACAATCAATATATCATCAATAAATTGTCTAACGATGATCAACCGATACAACATCAACCAACAAACATAACCACACTATCTAGAAGATAACAGTAACAGCAGCTGATGCAGTATCATCGTTGTCGTCATCATCATCATCATAAGAGACAAATATAATGGTTTGTGATTTAGGCAGTTTTGAGGGGAGGAGTTAAGTCGTTTAAATCGACCCCCCAATACTTGGTTGGTACTTTATTTTATCGACCCCGAAAGGATGAACGGTACAGTTGCTCTCGGTGGGATTTGAACTCAGAACGTAATGAGCCGGAAGAAATGCTGTTAAGCATTTTGTTCAACGCAGTAATGATTCTACCATCTTTATTGCTTTGCTTAATAATAATAATGAAGGTTTAACCCATTAGAGTTGTAATGGCAATAGAGAAAACATTTCTAACACTACAACTACCACTTCTACTACCCCGACGACTACTACTACAAACTGAGAAACGGCAGGAAGTCAGTTATTAGGAATAAACGAAATTTTACAGTAGTCGCCTCCACCAAATCTTACGTGTTCACCACCGCCGCCACTACTACCACCATCACCATTTATGTTTATTTCGTCGGTCGCCGCCAGAACAGCGAACGAAGGACATTACTTCATCTGGTGTCGTTTTATTATTGGTTCCGATTGTGGTGGTGTGAGCATCACCTGAGGAAAGTGTTCGAGTGAGTGTTTGTGTGTGTGTGTGTGTGTGTAATTGACAAGAGAATTCTTCTTGGCTGTGCGTGCGCGTACTTTGAGCGTGTGTGTGTGGTTGACAAGAGAATTCTTGACTCTGTGTATATGTGTGTGATTGGTGAGAATTCTTGATTGTGTGTGTATGATTGACACGAGGATTCCTGATTCTGTATGTTAAATGACACCAACTAATTATTTCTCGAGCTAAAAAAAAAAAAAGAAAATCACCCCACCCCTCAAACCACCGATGCTGTTCCCTGAACTCCGACTGCGCTCACACTTCTCCCTCCCATCGCCGGTTCTTACCAATTCTTCTACAACCAGTGAATACCACCACCGTTGCCACTAACCACTTCCAATACATATTACAACCTGTATCACGGTCAATGCCGCTGCTATTACTACTCTGTAAACACGACCACCATCTCTAGAACCAGAGATTCTACCGTCACCAACACCGATGCTACCTCACCGACACCCCCTCCCTACTCGACATTCTTCACATCATACTTCTTTTACCTTTTCAACCTTGTTTATCTGTTAGGGTTCCAACTCCTTCCCCTACCCTTCATCTTTTATTTCGACCTTATGTGCATGTTGCTACTTATAAAATCTTATATGTACTGGGAGTGTGTGTGTAGTAAGCGTATGCATATGTATTTTATATAATTCCTTAAATGTATGTACATGTGTATGTATGTATGTGTGTGTTTATAAGAGGGTGTTCCCCTTGTTTAAATGATTGCGTGTACAGACGTGTGCCTGTGTCGCTTTTGTACGTGACTTAGTAATTATGTAGTTGTCGATGTATACATTATATCGTGAGAAAGAGAGAAGAGACGAGATGGTAAACAGTTTACGAAAACGAGAAAAATCAAAAATCTGAGAATGTTTTTGTCATTGACGGAGAGAAGAGAAAGAGAAAACGAGAGAGTGTGTGAATGAATTAGAATTAGAAAGAAAGAGTGCAGGAGTAGGGTAAAAAAAAAAAAAAAAAAAAAAAAAGGATGAGCTCGTTGAACCGATCAAAACATTTCATCAGCTGGTTTATATTCCACAGGATGCTAATTTTTTGGTACTACAAACAGATGAGCTGATAACAGATTTTGAGATAGAGATACCTCAATATTTTCCCCTGAAATGAAATGTCCACTCTGTCGTTCATAACAGTGTTTTTATGTAGTTAAGGGTAATACCTACTGGATTACTTCATTCTTTCTATCTCTGAATTTTGCTCTCTCTCTCTCTCTCTCTCTCTCTCTCTCTCTCTCTCTCATAATACTATAATACTCTCACATAATAGATGTCAGAAAATTTATCAGGTGTGTAGGTCATGAAACTACCTACTTTTATAAAACATGAATCCTTATTTTACTGCAAGCATCTCATATTTCTGAGAAGACCATTTCAATCTACATTCCTTCAGTTGATGAGGTTGTTGGAAATTATTCAAATAACTTAGCTGTCACGTGCAAGCGAGTATGATGTGGTGGCTAGCATCATTGTTTTAGGTGTTTGCGTAGCTAGAAGTAGACATCATCTCAGTCCTCTCACCCTACCCAGCAGCACATCCAAGTAACAGGGTTGCAGAAGCACTCATTCAGTGCTCTTCAGATGAGTAGACGGATCTATTTCAAAAGGGGGGCACCAGTATTTTCTTAACGAAACACTAACAAAACACTTTGAAACTTGGGACACTGGTAGAATGTGTCATATAAAACATCTTTAACTCTTAGTCTTCTTAACAAAAAAAACGTACATCGCAAGTTATTTCATGTTAAAGTTGTCGTATTTCTGTAATTTCAACCAATCACTGACGTCTATTCAGCTGAATAGAGTTACTGCTGGCCGGTCATAAAAATGTTATTCCCTGTGACATATTTCATCCGGTTTAATCGTAATTTATATGCATATATTGTTTATATAATAAATTACGCTGTGCGTATCTATGTGTATAACAATTTTAGAGTTTGGATTCTAGAGTTAGGGTTAGTTTTGGGGTTAGGGTTAGGGGATTAATACGATATACACCGTTACAGCGCTAACTGTTTTCAACTGAATAGACATCAGTGATTAGTAGAAATTATCGAAATAAGACAATTTTTTACATGAAATAAATTTGAATACAAAAA
>NC_068982.1:78394996-78400577 GCF_001194135.2 Octopus bimaculoides | reverse complement strand
TAGGGTTAGGGTTAGGGTTAATTGTTTCAGAATCGTTTGTTTATGTAGTCGGCACTTAATATATATTGGCTGAATGGACGTCAGTGATTGGTTGAAATTACAGAAATACGACAACTTTAACATGGAATAACTTATGGATTTCTTTTTTTTTAAAGAAGACTAAGAGAAAAAGATGTTTTATATGACACATTCTACCAGTGTTCCAAGTTTCAAAGTGTTTCGTTAATGAAAAATGTGGCCCCCGTTTTAAAAAAGATCCTTTTTCTGTTCTATAACACAAAATAGATAAGTATACAAAGTTTGAAAGTCTTTCGGTACCAAAAACACTACATAAAACATAAATGAGAACTGGTGACCCCGGTTTGAAATAGATCCGAGTAGACTGGTGCAACATGAAAAGAAGTACCTTGGTCAAGGGTGGTACGTTGTGTTGCCTAGTCCAGGAATCCATGTTTTAAGATCGTCTACCCAATATCTTCACCACTAGGTCACATGCTTCACACGTAGTTGTTCAATACATAGCTATCTTATTAACCAAAAGAGCAATTTATCTCACATTTGCTTTACAATGTGAAACAGGAGCTAACTTTGAGCCCTTAAAGGCTCTTTAGGATCAAGAAAGAGGAAGAGAGACAACTAGATCTCACATAAGTTAATCATGTTCTTGTTTAATTAACAGAACTGCCTAAATAAAATAACTGCTATTGATGCATCATACTAAATGTATATACATCATTGAAAGGCATGCTGCTGTGGTTTTGTCAGAGACTTGAGTTAAAAACACATTGTATATCAAAGCGAGACGGACATCGTTCCAGCAATGACTCATAAGAATGACAGATATGTTTTGCACCACTTGTCAGTCCTATGCACTTTATTGTCACTTGCTAAGATGGAATTTGTGCTTTAATAGAAAGGAAATAATACATTCACTGATTTTGCAGAAAGTTTGACATGCTGTACAAAATTTAGTATACACAATTGAAATGGCATTAAATTAAAATCACCATCTATGTATCATAGCAAATATATATACACTGTTGAAAGGCATGATGCTGTAGTTTTTTGTCTAAGAGAAAATCTTTTGATAGACTTATTGTGTTGAAAGACACTTTTATTAGAATGAGTTGAACATTGTTGCAGTATGACTCATGAATGTAAGTGATGGAATGATGATGATGATGGATTCCTGTCATTTGACAATGAAAATTCAGTTCTTTGAGGAACTAAATTACGAGCTCCTGAATTAATATTTTAGTGGCTGAGCTTTCTATAAACACATGTAGCCTTAATGTAATTCCCAGACAGAATCTACAAGATTGTGTCTTTTGGAATTATAATCCATCTTCATCTTTCATCTTATCACATTTTCTTCACCCATTTATTCTTAGGGAGGTTGTGGGACAGAGTCCTTAAGCACACTTTCCATCTGGTCCAGTCAGAAGCAACTGCTTCCAATTGATCTGGCAAGATCCCCCAACTGAGATGAACTACACTCATGGATGTTATCCAGCCATCTTGTTTACAGTCTATCCCTGTGTCTCCTGCCAGTTGGTTTTTCCCATAAAACCTGTCTAGCAATTCCTAGGACATTCTTACCACATGTCCATAGTATCAGAACTGATCTCTCAGTTCAGAGAAGTAATGGCTCTACTTGGAGCACCTCTCTGATCTCTGAACTATGCACTTTATCAAGTAACACTGTTCTGAAGAACTTTTGGAGGAACCCATTTCTGCTGCTTGTATTTGTGATCTTATTCTTTCGGTCATTACACAAGATTCATGACCATAGGTAAGGATAGGTACAAACACCAAATTGAAGGTAGTATGTTTAACTTTTTGCATCCTATAAGTTTCCAAATGTTTATGGTTTCATTTGCACTGTCAGGTTTTGTTAAAATTTTCTATACTGATGGTTTGTAACTTCAATGAAAAATGGATGTGATTTACATTGTCATGCAAAACTACAACTGTCTAGAAAATGGGAACAAAATTTGATGGAGCAAATGAAATAATAACGATCCAACTTTTCTATATTTTCCAAGCAGTGTCGTTTATTTCTAATATTCTGTCATGGAAATGAGTGAGGGTTGGCAACTGGAAGGCCATCTAGTCATGCAAAATCTGCTTCAAGGAATTTCATCTGACCCATGCAAGCATGAAAAAGCAGATATTAAGATGATGATTTCATGTTCACTGGTTTCTATGCAACGGAATTTAATGCAAAATTTACCAGAGTGGAACTGAACCTAATACCACATTAATGCAAGGGGACCTTCTTGGCCACACTGCTATGCTAATTCCGCATATACAAACAAATGCCTATACCGCATATACAAACACTGCTATACCTATACCACATATACAAACAAAAAGTATACATATAAAAAGTAAAATGAACGAATCTGCTATTGTTTTCTAAATTTGTGTTCCAGTTGTTTGATCAAATGAGCTACCTACTCGTTGATTTATATAAATGGCTGAATATTCCTGTGATCCTTACACAAAATCAGTATTACACAGTAGGCTTCCACATAGTTTCCATCTCCTCAGTTTCACTCAAGGCTTGTGGAGGATCTGAGGTTAGGTAAAAAGAGACTTGCTCAGGAAGTCATTGGATCCTGAGACCTCATGATTGCAGAGCAAACTTCTTAACCATTTGAACATTCCTGTGCTCACATGCAATCTTGTATGTGTGCGCATGCACGCACAAACACTCACAAATATAAAAACACATATAGAAACACAAACACATACTCCTACACATATGCGCACATAGGTTACATCACCCACTTGCACCATTTTAACTCTATATACTCCATCAGACATACAAAACTATTCACATACATAAACACTATTTTCACCGGTATACAAAAATACACATGCACACACACAGAGCAAAATTATTGCTCTACACTTATATATCCCAGAAGGATATACATACTCAAGCATATACATGTATAGACAAACATATACATAGAAAAATTATTAATGTACATGTCTATACATAGAGAGGATACACATTCAAATACACACACACACACACACACACACACACACAGCAAAATTAATGATATACACATTTATGCACAGAAGGATATAGATATAGATATAGATATTATTTTTTTTTCAAGCACACACACAACACTATATATAACTACCATTTCATTTCACAAGAGTAGCAGGCAGCCATTTATCCAGCAGGATATATTAGAAGCCAGCAGTTTGTGTTGCCCCTCCACAGCACAGTTGAACTTCTCATCGACCAGTTCTGTGATTGTTACATTTCCAACTTGGACATAAGGAAACTCCGCAGAATTAGCAGTGGGTCCGCACATTGCCAACACCACTAGGATGCCTTCCTTTGTTAGGCCACCTCTCCCCGTACCTCTTTCTTTTCTCTCTCACCTTCTCTTTCTTTCTTTCTTTCTTTCTCGCTCTCTCTCTCTCTCTCTCTCTCTCTCTCTCTTTTTATTTTTCATGTGAAGCTCTCTACTCTCTTTGTGTCTGTCATGCTCTATCTCTGTCTCAAGGGGTAGAATTTGGGTCACATAGAAATTATGTACATATGTATGCATGTTTGTGTTTGTATGTGTGTATGTATGTATATATGTGTGTGTGTAACCTATGAGAGAACTGATAAACATTATATAGTCACCACACATCAAATCGATCTATTTTAGTCAGACATATTGTTATGTAGTGTAAGCAGTGAAGCTGACAGAGAGACATAGGAAGGTGGGAGGGGGGAGTGATGATAGATAAAAATAGTTAGAGAATTGGAATGAAAGTGCTGCTGATGGGGGAGAGTGAAACATAGTAAGATTCAAATAAAGAGAGGGTAGAATAGTTGAACATTTGAAAAAAGACAAACATGCTGTCTCATTCAGAAAGTGAGATAGTCGTAGGGAAAAGGTAGAAAGCTTGAGGGAATTCAGTTGAGAAGGTGAGAAGAGAGAATGCATTCTTTGAGAATGACAAAATTGGGCTGAGAGAGATACATGGCTCTCTGTCTCTTAATTTAGTTTCAGATTTT
Organism: Octopus bimaculoides; assembly: GCF_001194135.2. NCBI lineage: Eukaryota > Metazoa > Mollusca > Cephalopoda > Octopoda > Octopodidae > Octopus > Octopus bimaculoides. Next base: position 78,396,541 of record NC_068982.1, on the reverse strand, counting down.
ACGATTGCACCAGTTAGCTCTGTTCTTCCATTTCAGATATTGTTTTGTCAATATTAGTTCTACTTATAGACTGGCTGGAATTGGACAGTTCTCACAGAAGTTTTTGCACTCTTTCAGATTTGATAACTCACTTGCTATTCATAGATTCCATCCTTACATACCAAAACACTATAAATCTTCATAATCATGTTATTACCAGTTTCCATGCGGTGTTAGATGTGTCATCACAGTTTGAGTCAGTATCTACTCACAAGTCATTGGACAATGAGTCACATATTTCAGTTCCAGCATGGCTTCTATGATTGGATACCCTTCCTATCAACAACCATTTTACATAGTGTACCAGGGTAATTTTTTATCACTTGCATAAACACTAGAGAGGTTTTCATGTCCTCAACAAGAATTACAGGGCCCTTCTCTAACCATTTTACAAAAAAAAGAAAAAGAAAAAAAAGAAAAGCAACCCATTCCATACACTGTAAAATAGTTGGCATTAAGAAGAGTCATAGAAACCAAATCAGACTTTGGGGCTGAACACAGTCCCCTGATTTGTCAGATTCTATTGAATCATCTACCCAAAACCAGTATGGAAACTAAATGTTGAATGGTGATTGTTGATAATGACAACAGGCTTACCATGTGTACATGAGTTAGTGAGTGTGGGGGAGTGGGGTGCAGGGATGGCTGTATGGTAAGAAGCTCCCTTCCCAACCATGGGATTCCGGATTCAGTCCCACTGCATGCCACCTCAGGCAAGTGTCTTCTACTACAGCTTTGGGCCAACCAAAGACTTGTAGACAGAAACTGAAAGAAGCTCGTCATGTGTGTGTCTCTGTGTCTATGTTTTCCCTGCTCAACTGCTTGACAACCGGTGTTGGTGTGTTTATGTCCCATAACTTAGTGATTTATTAAGAGACCAGTAGAATAAGTACTAGGCTTTAAAAAAAAAAGTCCTGGCGTTGATTTGTTTGACTAAAACCCTTCAAGTAGTCAAATTACTGAAACAAGAGGTAAAAGAAATATATATATATATATGTATGTATGTATGTATATGTATGTATATATATATATGTATATATATATATATATATGTATGTATGTATGTATGTATATATATATATATATATATATATATATATATATATATATATATATACAGACACACACAAACACACTCAAACATACAGAGCAAATGTCTATATGCATATATCTATGTATCAAGCTGTATATGCCAGGTAAAAGCACTACTGATGCCTTATTTCTAGTGAGACAGCTGCAGGAGAAATACCTAGCTAAGGATAAACCTCTGTACCTGGCTTTCATTGACATGGAGAAAGCCTTTGATAGGGTCCCCCGATCCCTTATCTGGTGGTCAATGAGGAAACTTGGGATAGAAGAATGGTTAGTGAGAGCTGTACGAGCCATGTACAGAGATGCTGCCAGTAAGGTGAGGGTTGGAAATGAGTACAGCAATGAATTCCGGGTAGAGGTAGGGGTCCACCAAGGTTCCGTCCTCAGCCCCCTCTTATTTATCATAGTCCTCCA
>NC_068982.1:78387851-78388712 GCF_001194135.2 Octopus bimaculoides | reverse complement strand
GACTTATTCTCTGTAAGCCTAGTACTTATTCTATCGGCCACTTTTGCCGAACTGCTAAGTTACAAGAACAAACACACCACCATCGGTTGTCAAGCAATGGTGGGGAGACAAATACAGACACACACACACACACACACACACACACACACACACACACATATATACACAACGGGCTTCTTTCAGATTCCGTCTACCAAATCCACCCTCAAGGCTTTGGTTGGCCCTAGGCTATAGTAGAAGACACTTGCCTAAGGTGTCACGCAGTGGGACTGAACCCGGAACCATGTGGTTGGTAAGCAAGCTACTTACCACACAGCCCCTCCGGCACCTATATTTTGATCTGCAAAGTGTGCATAAGAAGACAGTAAGTCATCCTTAGCATGTCACTGCAACTGTTTGAAGTTTGAGGAACATCACTGGAGAAATGTTCCCTTATTTTACCTTAAACCTTTATTTCTAATATTTTTTTTATTAACTTGATCATGGAGAGAGAGAGAGTGATAAAAGGTCAAGGCTGTTAATGTTGGTGTTTGTTGTTTATGTTGGTAAACAAAGTGGTCTTCTCCAATCATTCGATATAGCTTCTAGCTTGTCCCCTCAGCAATGAACGTAACTCTATTTTTTTGTTTTATATATATTTAAAATGATTTGAATAAAATTAAGTGATATAAGATAAGACAGCAGCTGAAGATGATGATGACGGTATGTCTGGTGTGTATGTGTGTGTGTGTGTATGTGTGTGTATATATATACACATACACGCCGTTGCCAGTACCGCCTGACTGGCTCCTGTAGGATTTTCGAGCGAGATCGTTGCCAGTGCCCCTGGACTGGCTTGTGCGGGTGGCACATAAAAGACAC
>NC_068982.1:78386141-78387390 GCF_001194135.2 Octopus bimaculoides | reverse complement strand
ACACAATATGATGATGATGATATATATATATATCATCATCATTGTCATTTAACGTCATGGGTTGGACTGTTTGACCCGCTAACTGGAGAGCTGCATATATACATATATTGTGTGTGTGTATTGTGTGTAGATATATATATTTGCACACATTCATAACAGTCCTGACATGACATTGCTTTTGTTGGATTTGAAGCAGCGTGCGCACACACACACACACACACACACACACACACACACACACACACACATGCGTGCCACAGAGGGCTTTTCTTCTGACTTGCTTGACTGCTTGCTTTTACACGTGACTATCTGTACTTGTGTATCTTAACAGTTTAGCCCAGCGCCAAACATGGTTAGAAAAAGACATGTGAAAGCATGGATAAATAGTGAGAAAGATTAGCGCACTGGACTGAAAAGAGTCATAGTGAGTGGCACACGCACGCACACACACACACACACACGTATATGTATATAATGTATGTATGTTTATAGGTGCAGATGTGGCAGCGTGGTTAACAAGCTTGCTTCCCAACCACATAGTTCCAGGTTCAGTCCCAATGCTCTCTACCCACTGTCACAGCCTCCACTACTACCACCACTACTATGTCATTGTCATGGTTTATCACTCCCCTCCGCCACCTCTCTATCCCACTGTTTTACTTTATTAATCTCTTTCTCCTTCCCCTCCTCCTCTACTTTCCCCTCCTATGAAAACTCTTACTAATATTTTTTTTTGCTCCACTTTTATCTACCCCCACCCATCTTTTATGTCTACTTACATGGTCACTCAACCTGCTAGAAATAGCAGCTACATCTTCCTCAAACCACACTTCATCTCTTTAGAAAAGACCCATCAGAGGATGTAGTTTGGGGTTCTTCTGCAGATAGGAACACAAAGGGATGGTCATTGCTGGGATTCCTTTGATCCTAGGTCTTCCTGACCCAGGCTGATTTGTGACTAGCCAACAACAATAGCAACAGGAACAACAATCTTTACACTTAATACTATCCAAAAAGAAATGAATGTCACAACATTACACTCTTCTCCTTGTGTTCTTAATCTGAAACCTTGTCCCTCAAAATAACTGCCCCCCCCCCCGGCCACTACACCCACCATTTATCTTGTCTGTCATTGCAAGAAATAGTTCCACACATTTGGGTGGGAGTCAGTATCTTATTACATATTGATCGTTTCCATTGGTAGATCTGTAAGAAATAGTGAATGGCAAAGTTGCAGGAATTACCCAAA
>NC_068982.1:78383818-78385849 GCF_001194135.2 Octopus bimaculoides | reverse complement strand
GGTCAGAACTAACGGGGATTAATACGATATACACCGTTACAGCGCTAACTGTTTTCAACTGAATAGACGTCAGTGATTAGTAGAAATTATCGAAATAAGACAATTTTTTACATGAAATAAATTCGAATACAAAATTTTTTTTCTGTTCTATAACACAAAATAGATAAGTATACGAAGTTTGAAAGTCTTTCGGTACCAAAAACACTACATAAAACATAAATGAAAACTGGTGCCCCCGTTTTGAACAAGATCCGTTACTTGTTTTACTGATGAGACCTGCAATGATGAAATCGCATGTCGATTTGAGCGGAATTTTTATTTATGCTCTTTGTAACATTTTAATCATATATTTAATCATATTGTTACAATATTTATCTTGAAATACACTACTTTTGTGTCAATTAATTTTGAAAATACTGAAGAATTCAGTAAAATAATTTGGCATTTTTAACTTGGGTTATAAACATGAAATTTTGATTGAATGTATTAATTTAGATCACTTTAACTGTTTTCTTACCATGTTTCTGTTGAAATACAGTTTTTCTTTCAACTAATTTTGGAAATGAAGAATTTAGTAAAATAAATTTGTCATTATTAAACAAGAATTTGGAACATGGATTAATATGAAATGTTGAGCATTTTAAAATAGAATACTTCGAAACAGTTTAACTTGTTAGCACCAAGGGCAGCCTCAGATGAGATGAATATCAATCGTATGTAATATCATAATAATTCTGTTTGTTCCTCTGTTACTTAGCCCGTCTGTAACACTTTCATGTGATTAGTTGAAGGGGGAGGGAGGAGGGGAGGAAAGGAGAAGTGGTGGTGAGTTAAATGAATAATTCTTTTTAACTAAGGTTTTTTTTTCTCTACTGCTTAGCCTGTTTGTAATGCTTTCAAGTGATTAGTTGAAGGGAAAGGCGAAGAGCAAAAGAAAAAAAGAGAAAAAGGGGGTAAGGCAAAAAGGGAAATAGCTGTGTATTAAGTCTATGCAGTTGTGCATAAAGTATAGAAAGTGTATATATGAAGTGCATTAAGTAATCATTGTATTCCAATTTCCTTTACTTTTCAATGATTAGCAGATGAGCGACTATCTTTCCATACAGACACAACACAGGCTATGCTTTCAGGTTTTTTGGATAAAGTTTTCAGAAATAACCCAATAAGTTTACCATTAATTCCGTGAAATTTTCATGGGTCCAGCTAGTATTATATTACACAATCTTAATTGGCAGAATCATTAGCATGCTGGGACAAGATGCTTAACAGCATTTCATCCATTTTAACATTCTGAGTTCAAATTTAGCCGAGGTTGACTTTGCCTTTCATTCTTTTGGGGTCAATAAACAAAATCTCAGTCAAGCTCTGTAGGTCTATGTAATCAACTTACCTCCTCCCCTGAAATTGCTGGCCTTGTGCCCAAAATTTGAAACCTTGTATATTTCTGATGTTTCTGACCCATGTATTGTTGAAACAATTGTAATGAAGGAATATATAATACCATCTTCTATTTTTGAACTCTATATATGCATACACATATATTTTGTTTGCAAGGTTGTGGATGTGAACTTGTGTTTTGAAACAGATTTTGTTGTGTCCTGGGCAAGTCATTATGCCAGTAATAAACACACATGTACTGGTTTTATATATATATATATATATATATATATATATATATATCATCGTCATCATCATTTAATGTCCACCTTCTATGCTGGCATCATCATCATCATCATCATCGTTTAACGTCCGCTTTCCATGCTAGCATGGGTTGGACGATTTGACTGAGGACTGGTGCAACCGGATGGCTACACCAGGCTCCAATCTAATTTGGCAGAGTTTCTGCAGCTGGATGCCCTTCCTAACGCCAACCACTCAGAGAGTGTAGTGGGTGCTTTTACGTGTCACCCGCACGAAAACGGCCACGCTCGAAATGGTGTCTTTTATGTGCCACCCGCACAAGAGCCAGTCCAGGGGCACTGGCAACGATCTCGCTCGAAAACCCTACAAGGCCAGTCAGGCGGTACTGGC
>NC_068982.1:78377589-78382423 GCF_001194135.2 Octopus bimaculoides | reverse complement strand
TATATGCACACATATATATACATACATATATATATATATATATATATATATATGTCCAATGGGTAACAAAATGCTTGTGTAAACACCAGATTAATACTTGGAAGGTCTAAAATACTTTAAATCTCCAATTTACTAATCAGTAGAAGTAATTCTACAGAAGAGTTGGCTCTGAGTTGAGAACTGTGCATGTTGAGCATATAATAAAGAGATGAAGCAATGGACCAACACTTAGATATATATGATATTATAACACTGGTATCATTTATAAAAGATGTTACACAAGCATAACCCTAAATGTTTCCACACACACACACATACATGATATGCTTACTTCCGTTAGTGTATGTATGTGTGTGCAATGCTATGAATTTCAATTTGGTTTGGATAACAGCTGTACCTCCCTTTCTCTCTCTCCCTCCATCTCTTCTCTCTTTCTTTCATCACTCTATCCTCCTTCTTCTTCCCACCATGCTATTCTCAATGAATGTTAAATATAGCCAAAATCTAAACCAGGCCATCTTCTACTATTACAACCACCTTTCCACTCAAATAGGTCACCACAAGATTCTCTCTTGTCTTTCTCTGCCTGTATTGAAACACCATTCAACGACTTTGTTGTTTGCTTGTTACATGATATGCTCAATTGTGATGGTGGTGGTGGCAATGGTGATGATGGTTGTATTGTACTAAGAACAAATAGTTAAGTATCAGCTAATATTTACACAATGTTGTGGTGCAACCAAAATAGCTATTCAATCGATTAAAAATTACAGCCAAATCGAAAAGTAGTCATTAGTTGTTAAGACAATTCTCGTTAGTGAGTGTCATTGGTGGCAGGGGCGGAGACAGGATGCACTTTGTAGTTTTGTTGGGGACCAACATCACCTCATTCCTTAGAACTTCATTGTTGCTGTTGTTTTACCATTTATCTTGGCGAAATACACTGCTTTTGTTTCTCTTAAGTTTGTAAAATACTGAAGAATTTAGGAAAATTACTTTGTCATTATTAAGCTGCTTGCTGCTTCATGCTCTTGCTTGATAGGGCTGGGGTCATCCTAGGTTAGTGGTCCCAGAGACGTCATGTGTAGACTCAACCAGGTCCACCAGTGCTTTCTATCGCTGGTGGTCCCATGCCAGCCCCTCTGCATCCTATCTGATTTCCCTCGTGGATCTGGCCTTGTCGTAGCAAAGGAGCTTGCATGTTCCATAGATCTGAGAGACCGTTAGTGTCTGGAGCTTTGCTCCTGGTAGGGCCACCCAAGGCAAGCTGGTCTCCCGGGGATGTTCCAGACTGACAGTGACCACAGTGTGTCAGCTCTCTGCCAAGGTGGTAGCCCCATCATCCAACTGAATTGTGGGGGACCAACAACTTGCCCAGAAGAAACCAGACTTATTAAGCTGGCACCTGCAATATAAATTAACATGAAGTTTTGATTGAAGATTTTGATTTAGTTCAGTCATAAATCAGGAAGTTTGTATCATTGGACCAGAGTAGTCTGAGAGGGCTTGGTATCAAAAGGGTTAATGTCCTTTCCGCCCCACCCTTTTCCTTGCTTGCATGGGCTAGATGAATTTTTTTGAGGCCAATTTTGGCTGACTTTTCCCTGATTGGATGCCTTTCCTCTCACCAACCCATACCTATTTCCCAGCTAATTAATATTTCCTCATGACCAGACATGGCTTGTTGGGCAATGATACTCATTTACAGCCATAATCGTTGTTCTTGTTAATGGTAATGATGATGATGTTCCTTTATTGTTTTACTTGTTTCAGTCATTGGACTGTGACCATGCTGGGGCACTGCATTGACGGATTTAATCAAACAAATGGATCCTCCAGGACTTATTTTTTAAAGTCTGGTACTAATTCTGTTGACTTCGTTTTTCCACCCTGTTCAGTTACAAGGCGCAAACAAAGCAACATCACCTATCAAGCAGCAAGATCTAAACATGATGCAAACACTCATACACACATTCTCACTCACTCACACACATACTCTCACGCATACACACTCTCACTCTCACACACTCTTTCTCTCTCTCTCTCTTCCTCCCTCTCTTCCTCCCCCTCTCTCTCTTCCTCCCCTTCTCTCTTCCTCCCCCTTCTCTCTTCATCCCCCTCTCTTTCTCCCCCCCCTCTCACGCACACATATACAACAGGCTTCCACATAGTTTCTGTCTGCCAAATTCTGCCTGCCAGAAGGCATTTGTTGACACAAGGCTATATTTAGATGCCACTTGCACAAGATGCCACTTGCACAAGATACCACACAGTGGGACTGAACCTTAAACAATGTAGTTGGTAAGCAAACTTCTTAACCACACAGCCTTGCTAGCTCCTTAGCATACCCCCATCCCGCAGAAAAAAACTTGTAGGACAATTTTCAGCTCATATGATATTTCATAAAGTGAAATGAAACTGGATCTGGTTTCATTAGGCATCTTGAGTGGTGAAGGGTTATCACCACCACCACCACCACCATCATCATCATTTAGTGTCCATTTTCTATGCTGGCATGGATTGGATGGTTTAACAGGAGCTGGCCAACTAAAGTGCTGCCCAAGCTCCATGTCTGTTTTCACATGCTTTCTATAGTTTGATGCCCTTCCTGATACCAACCACTTTACAGAGTGTACTGGGTGCTTTTACACAACACTGGCACGGTTGCATTTATGTGGCACAAGCACCCATGAGTTCACAAGGTTAGGAACTCTCAGCCGGAGAGGGATGCAAGGGACACGTCAGTATGCAAGGACAACCATGATTTTACTTGGCTTGACATATCTTCCCAAGTACAGCAAACCACCAGAAGTCTTTGTCTCCTGCCATTCCCTCTGTGAGGTCCAACTTCTGAAGATCCTTTCTCACTACTTTGTCCCACGTCTTCCTGGGTCTGACCAGGAGAGGACCAAATGAAAAGCAAAGATGATAGACCAGCTCTCGATAGGGCATGTCTCTGGTTATTAAAGTTAGTCTTATCTGCTGCTGGAGTTAGTTACTAGATTGATATGATTGTCAGGTGGAAGTATTGTACAGTTGTCTGAATGGAAGGGACACTTGAATAAACTAGAACATCTTATCTACTTTAGGTTGAAACTGAATTGCTTTTAATCAGTAAGTTCATTTATTGCTAAGAGCCATCATGTGAGGTCACAAGATGCACTCACTGTTTGCTGATGCACAAATATAGTGTGAGACAAACAGGAAAACTTCCTGTGCTGAAGACAGATGTTACCACATTTCATGGTGCATATGTTTCCTATATCTGATTTCTGACTAAACTTGGTCAAGCATCTGTCTAAAAATACATGTCAGGTACAAAAACAAAAATAAATTCAATACAAATACAGCTTTCAGCTGTGACCATTCCACTGCTTAATGCTTAATCTTAATCCTTAACTCTAAACCCACTCCTAACCCCTAACCTTAATCCAGCTCTAACCCCTAACTGTAATCCAGCCTTAGCCTTAAGTTCAACCCTAAACCCTAGTCATAAACCCAGTACTACCCTAACTCTTAACCAAGTCCTAACCCTAAACCCAGCACTAACCCTAGACCTTAGCTGTAACCCTAAAGTCTGATTCTTGACCTTTAAGCCTTAATCAATTCTTTGTTACAAGTTCTACTAAATTAGGCGTTTGTTTCCAAGCTAATTAATATTTCGTCATGGCCAGGCATGAGTGACAAAGAATATCATTTGCACAATGACAGAGAGATTGGAATGGGAGTCAGCCAAGATCGGACTCCACATAAGTGCAAACAAGATGAAGATCATGAGGATTGGATATGTTGATGGGAACAACAATGGCATCCCCTTGATGATTGGACAACACCAAATTGAAGAAGTTCATGTGTTCACCTATTTGGGCAGCGTCGTGGCCAGCGACAGGGACACCGAACGCGACGTTGCCTGCTGGATTGGGAAGGCCTCGGTTGTCTTTTAAAGATTCAAACTTGTCTGGGCAGGCAAGGCGATCTCTTCAACAGCATCATCATACCATCAGCAATATACATGGTGGATTGTCATACTATCAGCAATACACTTGATACATAGAAGACATCAGCAAAGATCATGTGAAGCCTCAATGTATTTCAGCTCCAATGCCTCCAGCAGATACTGCAAATATCATACCAGGACCACATCACCAACGATGAGATATATCACTGAACTGATAGCCGTCCACTCTATGACATTGTCATTTCGATTCACAGGCCATGTCCTCCATGCATTGTCACAGCATGCGAAAACTGCCATTCTGTGGAAGTCACCGCATGGCAAGAGAAAACAAGGGCGACCAAAAGCAACTTGGTGCTACACCTTCATCGATGACCTCAAAGCCATTGACATTTCATGGGATGAAGCTGAAATTGCCACATGGCACAGGAGGACCTAAGACTAAGAAAATAAGTTAGTGCTTCTTTCTTAGATGTGAACATGGAAAAGAAACACACATGGTTTTTATCAAGATTAAAGGGCAAAGTGTGACAAAGATCTATGGGAAGGGACATCATGTGAATTTGTAAATGTTGTCAGGTTCTGTGGCAGATATGTATTGTAATTTCTTGGATTGGCGTGTGGTCTTTAGAAATGAGACATCAACATTGTTTAGTTGTCGTTCTGTGACCGCCTGCAAACACATTGCTGCTGTTTACACAGATAAAACCTGTTAACAACAGTAACAACAGTGTGTAGTACAGGACAGAATGTGAGCTTTTGCTTTATTATTACTCATCTCCCGGATATGAAGAAAAAACTTAGTTTCTGTAAAGTAATTTGTCTGTTTACTTCCTGTATGATGTGTGTGTGTGTGTGTGTGTGTGTGTGTGTGTGTGT
>NC_068982.1:78367189-78377483 GCF_001194135.2 Octopus bimaculoides | reverse complement strand
TATATATATATATATATATATATATATATATATATATATATATATGAATGTATATACAGTTGTGTTCAAAAGCATTAATCAACAAACAATTGTTTTCTTGAACTGGTCTCAGTTATGTGTGTGCTCATCAATACAAGTTTATGTATGTATGAATATATATACATACATAGACAAATCAAAAATAAAGACAAAAACAGGAAAAGCAACAAAAGTCAAAAGGACATACACAGTGAATGTATTAGGTTGACGTTCAGAGAAAGTTGGATAAAAGGAGTGGTGGTGGTAGAGTGGGAGATATTTTGAGCATGGCTATTTGCCAGAAAGAGGAAAATGTCCAAAGAGAAAGAAAAGAAAGTCTGAGAAAAAAAAAAACACATGTCATTACATGACTGATCTTATTTATTTATTTCAGTCATTTTATTGTGGCCATGCTGGGGCACTGCCTTGAAGAAATTTTAGTCAAATGAATTGACCCCAGTACTTATTTTTTTTTTTAGCCTAGTATTTATTCTGTCAGTCTATTTGGCCAAACTGCTAAGCTACTTGGATGTAAACACACCAACACTGCTTGTCAAGTGGTGGAGAGGGACAAACACACACATATACGACAGGCTTCTTTCAGTTTCCGTCTAGCAAATCCACTCGCGAGGCTTTGGTTGACCTGAGGTTTTAGTAAAAGACACCTTGCTCAAGGTGCCACAAGATTCTGTCTTTTGTCTTCTTCTGCCTTTGTTGAAATATCATTCAACCACTTTGCTATTTGCTCGTTATATGATCTGCTGGATTGTGATGCTGGTGATAGTGGTGGTGGTGGTGGAGTGGCAATGGTGGTGATGGTTGTAGTGTACTAAGAACAAATAGTTAAGTATTAGCTAATATTTACACAATGTAGAATGCAACCAAAATAAATATTCAATCGATTAAAAATTACAGCCAAATTGAAAAGTAAACACTGGTTGTCAAGTGGTGGTTAAGAGACAAATACACACACACACACACACAACATGCTTCTTTCAGTTTCTGTCTAGCAAATCCACTCATGAGGCTTTGGTTGGCCTGAGGTTTTAGTAAAAGACACTTGCCCAAGGTGCCATGCATTGAATATGAACCTGGTATTTTATGGTTGAGAAGCAAAATTCTGACCACACAGCCATGCATGCACTATATATATTTAAAAGTGTCCAAGCATGTTCTCAGCCTCTGGCTGAAACTGGTAAAAGGAAAAATATGTATACACATAATATATATAAGTATATGTATAAATATGTGTGGTGACATGTTAAAGGCACCCAGCACACTCTGTAAAGTGGTTGGCATTAGGAAGGGTATCCAACTATAGAAACCAAGCCAAAACAGATTGGAGCCTGGTGCAGCTCTCCAACTTACCAGTTCCAGCCAAACCATCTAACCCATGCCCACATGGAAAATGGATGCTAAGTGATGATGATGCAGAATGTTTAGGCTAAATTTGACAGCTTACATAAAAGGAAAAGAAAACATAATATCCATTCCAAAAATAAAAGTATTTTAAAAAAACAAACAAAAATATCAACTAGATTATGGCTGGGAGATAATAGTTTATTCAAAAATTAACCGTCTTCAGCTTCCACTATGGCCTCAAGTTGACTCAGGAACCTGGCGTATGTGTTCCTCACTATGATCTTGGGAAGATCTTCGAACATCTTGATCTTGGCCACCAGCTTGATTTTGGTGTTGCAAGCAGAGTGGTTGGTGTCTTTCTCAACCACACCCCACACATAGTAAGTAAACCATTGGATCACAGTCAGGTGAATTAAAAGGCCAGAGATTGGGGCTGGTGAAATTGTAGAAATTCTCCAACAACCACTTCCAAATCTTTCCAGAGATTTGGCAAGGAACCAAATCCTGCTGCCTTGCATATGACCTTCCAGCAACAACTCTCTCCAGCTAGGGATTGGCCACAGTCTAGCAGCTTCACATAGCCACCTGAATTGAGACTAAGGCCCTGTTCACCAGTTGTTGCACAAATTCCAGCATGTGGGCACAGTCAAGTTGCCTGCTGTACCCCTTCCCACTGGCCATGTCTTCATAGTCTCCATTGCAGCTGCCCATTTCATGTTTTACAGCCTTTGTAGTGGTCGCAGAGCTCTGAGTAACAGTCATGATACAGGTAGCTCTTTTCCAATATCCAGTGTAAGGTATAGACAGGCTTAACTGTATGGGTAAGAAGCGTGCTTCCCAACCATGTGGTCTTGGGTTCAATTCCACTGTGCAGCACCATGGGCAAGTGTCTTTTACTATCACCCCAGGTCAACAAAACCTTATGAGTGGATTTGGTAAACTGAAACAAGCCTATCGTGTTTGAGTGTGTGTACTAAATGTGCACCTTTGCTTCTCTAGCCTCACTTGATGGTTGTAAATGAGCTTTATCGTCATACAAGAAATATTGTTTGTTTGCAGACTTTTGTGAAAAGCATGTTTGGCCATGAGGAAATTTTACCTTACTTGGAAACAGTTGAGTGTTGGTGACAAGAAGAGCATCTAACCATATAAAATCTACCTCAATGGATTGTTTGACCCATACAAGCATGTTAAATGATGATGATGATATAAATCTTGAGGTTAGATGCAATTTGAATGTATTTTGAGAGTGAATGCTAGTTTACGGGTTATTTGGGATTAGTCTTAGTCAAATCTTTCCCTATAATCAGAAAATATTTTGAGAACCCCCTTCTATATATGATGAGCTCTGATAGTAAACAGGTGGTAGTAGAGGTTAATGTAGTGAGTGATTAACAAATCAGGAGGGTACAGATGATGGGAAATACCAGCATGAAGAAGGGTAAGGTGGGAGATACAAGAGTGGCTCAAGAAGGAGAATAGAGCAGAAAGTATGTGCAATTGTAGGAGCAGTGTAGAGAGAGATATAGTGATACATAAGGGGCTACATTAATGATTTTGACTCTATACACTGTGGTAAAATAGAAAAAATACTACTGGCCTGTGGTATCCCTGGAGAAACAACAGCTGCAATTATTGTTCTATAACAACTCTAAATCAATGGTAAGGTCCCCAGATGGAGATACAAGTTTCTTTCCTATCAGAGCCGCAGTACTTCAGCGGGACATATTGATACCTTTTCTTTTTGTGATCATTCTGGATTATCTCCTCAGAGCATTACTTGACTATCTAAACAGCCTTGGTTTCACACTCATGAAAGGAAGATCAATTGGACATCCAAATCTAAAAATAAATAATGTAGACTATGCTAATGATTTAGCCTTGGTCTTTGACATCATATCAACCTCCACCTAATTACTTCATAGTCTAGAATTAGCTGCACGTAATGTTGGACTACTTGTTAATCCTAGTAAAACCAAATTCCTTGCTCACAATTACCAGCACAAGCGGAGATCCCATAAATCAAATTGATGATTTCACATACCTTGGTTCTGAGATAAACTCAACTGAAAAGTATATATAATATTATAGACACGGATGGGGCTGTGTGATAAGAAGCTTGCTTCCCAACTACACCGTTCCAAGTTCAGTCCCATTGCAAGACACCGTGGGCAAGTGTCTTTTAATATAGCCTCAGTTCAACCAAAGCCATGTGAGTGGATTTGGTGGATGAAAACTGAAAGAAGCCCACTGTGTATATATATATATATATATATATATATACACACACATATAAATTAGCAGATATGTTAACCTTGTATACCTATGTGTGTGTATCTTTGTCTCTGTTTCTCCCCCAGTACTTTTTAACAACCAGTGTTGGTATGTTTACATCCCTGTGACTTAGCAGTTCAGCAAAAGAGAATGATAGAATAAGTATCAAGCTTAACAAAAAAATTAGTACTGAGGTCGTCGATTAAAAATTCTTCAAGTTGGTGCCCTAGCATGGCCACAGTCGAATAAATGAACAAGTCAAAAATAAAACATCACACACACATATACAATATATTGTGTGTGTATAATGCACATATATACAGCTGTTATGCCATCTATATATATATACATACATACTGTGTACATTTAAACACATGAGAGATGTCCATAATAGGACATCGAATCCGCTAGAAGGAGCAGTCAAACTCCAAACCACAATTAGGGATAATTTCGAAAGGGAATGAAAAATAAAAACATTTACCTTTTATTTCCTGAACCAAGGTCTCAAGCTATTTTCAGCAAAATAAAATAATTTGCTAGGCCAGCTATCATCAGCGGGAAAGCCAAAGTTAACACATAAATACAAGGCAATACATAGAAACATGCCTCGTGCTTATGTGTTATAATTTTTCATATCTACCATGCATGTGCAGTTTTCTTATCGGCAGCAAATACAAAAAAATGCCCATTTTCTTCCAGAAATTAGCCAAAAAATCATTATATATATATAAAAAAAAATCATTATATATCAAAATAAGCAATAAGGATATCCTTGTTTATTTTGATTTTAATCACCTTCCTTTGAAATTGTATGGATAATACCATGCTAAATTCTGGTGCCTCAACTTAAGTACCATATTCATTTGAATCTATATATATATATATATGTATATATATATATATATTACAATTTATAAGAGGAATGACCACTAAAGTGGATTCCTATATGCTAGAGATAGACATCAAATCGCCTTACCACAGAGTGTGTTCTTTATAAGAGTGGTCATTCCTCTTATAAATTGTAATATAATTTTTAAATCTTCGGATTTTTTTTTAATATGCTACACCACTGGTTTAAATTGATGTTAATTGATTGATATCAATTTCTACCCTCATTATTTATATATACATACATATATATATATATATATATATATATATATATATATATATATATATATACCGAAGTAAGCACATGAATGTGCAACAAGGTGGAAAAAAGAGTACTCAAATACCAGAGGTAGAGTAATATACTTTATTTAAAAGCAGCAGAAATATAAAAACTGTTTATATATTGTTATATTTCTGCTGCTAGAGAAACATACGCACAAATCCACCATTGGATCAAGGCTCACTTTCCCTACTGGGCCGAGTGAAACGGAACACTCGTCACAGTTTTATACTGCTGTGAACGTTTAGAGCCATGAAACTAAACCAGCCAATGGTGAAGTCTGCTTTTTCAGATGTAAATATGTCTGTCTGTGTGTAGAGATGATGATAACTGGAGTTAAACATTGAAGTGCTTTTGTCATGGACACAAACGACGTCAGTAACAGGATACGAAGTGGGTGTCTCTGTATGTATGTGGGGGAGGATGAGAGAGAGAGAGAGACGTGAGTTTGTTAAGTTTTGTGTGGAAAGGCGATGTGTGTGTGTGATTCAACATTGACATGAAACATTTGTTTCTCTACGGACGTGTCACACACACACACACACGAATTGGTCGCAACGTGAGAGACAAGGGACATAACTCTTATTTTCTTTTCTTGCTTTTTCCATTTAAAAGTTGAAATGGGAAAGACTGGACGAAGAACAACTGACTTGTCTTGTCACATGTCTAGATTAGAAAGAAGAGCGGGTGGGGTATGTATATGTGAGGTTGGTGGCGTCTTGGGAAGCCAGGTTTGTTATTTTTCTATTTACTCACGAAGAAAGGCACTGGTGGTGCTGGCGGCTGCCGTATTCGGTGATGGTGGTGGTGGTTTGAAGGTGAATAGTCACGCCATCCGGGGTGAAAAAGTCAAGGAGAGGCGAAAAACGTGTTTTTCAGACTTGCCAACTGTCATATAAACTGGGAGGTGACAGAAGAGGCAATGAGTGGGGAGGAGTGGGGAGGGGGGAAAGAGAAAGGCACGATGATTTTGTGTGTGCGTGTATGTAAAAGGAGTTCAGCTGTTGTGACACTGTTTTGTATACACGAGGAAATGATTACCCAGATGTTGCGATAGAGCGAGGTTTGCTTTTGCAGAAGTAAGTCATGATGGTGATAAAATAGTACGCTTTATTAACTCTTGTTAACCTAGTTCCTCTTTGATAACGTCTATATATCTAGACCAGCCAGCCAGTCAGGAGGAGGAGGAGGAGGAAAAAGATTTATATCGTAGATATATAGATATATGGTGAAGTGTGTGTCTATCTAGGTTTAGTGGGGATAGTAATTAACGAAGAATTTGATGCTAATCAGTGTTAAAAGTAGGAAGAATAAAATATAGATGTGAATAGATCATATAACATTCCAAACTGCAGTATAAGAAATTGGTTGATCTTTTAGAGAGCGAGAGAGAGAGAGAGAGAGAAACAGACAGGCAGACAGATCATCTCCATGTGTAAGCTGTGATACATATTTAAGAGGGCTATTATTTAATACCAGGTCAGTCCTGATTGAGTTGAACTATAATCAAAAGCTCTGATTGTCTCATCGTTTTGAGAATGATTTAAATGTCTACATTGTGTAATGTTTCCTTTTCTTATGTAAAATAGTAGTGTGTGAATTGAGGGAGATTTAACTATTATTTCTAACATGTTGAACAACTACATAGAGATTCCTTTAAAGGGTTATTTTACTATTTGTGACAACTAGTCCTCAGCAAACAAGTTTCTCATAAACATCCAGTTCTAAATTTGTCTGTAATTCTAAAAAAGAAATTTGCTGAAGACTCAGATTTGACAGAAACCCTTTCATATGCCAAAATCACTATTTTTAATGTCTGGAACAAGTCTTTCAACTACATTCGATGTTTTTATTGCACACTTGACAGGATTGCATCGATCCTTGTTAAAAGTCTTGTTAAGTTGACAAAGACATCTATGGCACCATCTTTATCCTTTCTCTTTTACTTGTTTCAGTCATTAGACTGCAGCTGTACTGGGATGCCACCTTGGGGAATTCTAGTTGAACTAATCAATCCCAGTACTTATTTTCTTTTTAAGCCTGGTATTTATTTTATTGGTCTCTTTTGCCACACTGCTAAGTTACAGGGATGTAAACACAGCAACACTGATCGTCAAGCAGTATTGGGAGACAAACTCAGACACAAAGACACACACACATATACACAATGAGCTTCTTTCAGTTTCTATCTACCAAATCCACTCACAAGACTTTAGTTAGCTCAAGGCTATAGTAGAAGGCACTTCTCCAAAGTGTCATGCAGTGGAACTGAACCCAGAACCATGTGGTTGAGAAGCAACCTTCTTACCACACAACCACGCCATGTTCTATAGAACGAATTTTCTTTTTATCCAACCAAATCTTGTGTTGCTCCACAATGTTCTTTCTTCTCTCTTCATTGGTTCTTTTGCTTGTGGCATCTATAATTTCTTTATTCCAGTCTATCTTGGCAGTTATTTATCAGTGGGTAATATCTTCCCTGCAGATATCTAACCTCTCTGTGTACTCCAAATAGGAGCACACTGTAAGTAAGTACTCTTGGAATTTCTTGTTTGATAGCATATCAAAGAATGAACATAGCTGAGGGATGAGGGCCTCAGACACAACCACCTAACCTCACCATATATTACAGTCTCATGTTATAGTCATGCAATCCAATCTTTGTTGTCCCGGAACCTATTTTCTATTCACCACAGCACCAGAAGATGCAGACAGAAATTCTAAACTTTGATAACACTGTGTAACACAATTTTTGTCATATGCATATACACACATACATACACATGCATACACACGTACACACATTCACACATATACATACTTATATACACATACAAACATGCACACATACACTTACACATATATACACATGCATATACGTATACAATGGGCTTTCAATTTTTGTCGACCAAATCCACTCTTGATGTTTGGGCCAGCCTAGAACTATAGCGGATACTTGCCTAAGGAAGGTGCTATACAGTGGGATTGAACCCAAAACCATGTGGTTGGGAAACATACAAAATGTGGATCACTTAGAGATGGTTTGTCATTTCATGATTCTGAAATAGTGTTTACAAATATTCAGTGCTTATGTTAAAATTGTGACTCAACATATAAATATTAATAGTTGATATTTTTGTGTAGGTGGAATGGTTTAATTCCTGTGAATCTGGGAGATATCTTGTAATGTTTTGGATATTATTAGAGAGAATTTTAGTTGAGTTGATTTAAAATGCTTAGTATAGATTTATTCCTAATTTGGGTGAAAGAGAACATGACAAACCGTGAGTTGTGTAACTGGTTTCAGATTTTGGTTGGTAATTAGTAGATATGTAGCCTGATTCTAGTAAGCCACACTCCTACACGATATATGCACGCGCACACACATACATACAATAAACATATCATATATATATACATACATACACACACATACATATGCACATATTGTGTACTAATTATCCCATGCCAACAACATAAGTGACTCTCTCAGAGGGATATAAAAACTGAAATATTAGATTCTCTACTTGCTGCTATTAAACTTAATGAGTTCTCCTGTTACACTAATTAGTAAACAGTTTGACAATCATGTAGATCAGTGGTTATCAACCTTTTGTAACCTAGTGCCCTTCCCCTTCACCAAATGGTGGTTTACTAATGATCCCTCCCTAGATTTTGATAAAAAAAAAATGGGAAACATTATTTTAAGCAAAAATGCTGTTAATTTTGTTTAGGGGTTTATTGATTTTATTACCCAAGTTTTCTAACACTAATCTATCCAGTATGTACCTCTTTTTAGATATTTGCAAGGATTAGTGCCTTCTTTGGTCAATTTGTGTTGAGATTACTAAAAAAAAAAAAGAAGGTGATCACTTACTACACCAAGATTTGATATAACTTTACTATTTCTTTTATAATGAAATTACATATAACATTAGTGCATTATCAGCCATATTTTCTGCTCACTGATAGCACAATGTCTATAACATAAGTATTCTAATCTTGACTATGATGATTTTAAAAATGTGTTTAAAAAGATTAAGTATTGAACCTGCTTCAACCCTTTAGCATTCAGATTACTCAGTCAAATGAAATATTTATTTATTCAACTTGTTTTGAATTAATTATGCATTGTCTTGTAGCTTTGAGATCGTTTATTTTTAGAATGACATTTGTCGGGTAGGTGTGAGAAGCTTGATCTGATCAGTTTGAACATAAAACAATTAGAATATTTGGGTCTGATATGGCTGGTTTGAATGCTAAAGGGTTAAATATTTTCTTTCTATGAAAAATTCCACCCCCTCTGAATACCCAGCACTTCTTTGACATTGCCCCACCACCTCAGTCACACATCCTTTTTTTGTAAGGTTATTGTTCCCCACAGGTATGCTACCAATCAGGAGAAGAATCACTGATATAGAAGAAAGATAGCTGAGTAGAACAATAAATTATTAAAATGTTATTCTATGTTCAAACCTATTGCATGTTTTGGGAATGTATACGATTATGTTTTGTTGGGTCTCTAGTCTAAGCAGTGGATTCTACATTGCTTTTGTCGACTTAGAGATATGGAATAGTGGTGCAAAATTCTTCCAGGTGTTGTCCCAAGGGGCTTTCTCAGGATTTGTGCTTCAAAAAAAAAATTTCAGTAAGACCATAAAAATAATTATTAATATTTCACCCACTAGGTATATATTTGGCAGAATTCTGGTTTAAGCATCCCATATAATCCCTCATAAAATTTTTGAAGCCATCACCCCCATAAATCCTAAAAGTTTCACTCTTTCTCAAATTTTTTTGTTTTTAATCAGTGTTTAAAATTTGGACAGTCTGAATATTTTGCTTAAATCCCAGCAATGGACCACCCTTCGGTGCATCATCATTCCTTTAAATGTGTTTATGGGGAGAAAAATATTGAAAAACATCAATACATGTCAGAGTGACAAAGAAATGAAGAAGGTATCATGTGGTCATGAGACGTACTAAAAATAACACCCGAATCGCTCTGAAATCACACACGGAAAACATTTTTTTTTTTTTCATAATTGTATAAATTCCCAAATGTAGAACACAAATTTGCAAAAATTTTCTGAAAATTCTAAAAAAATATATAAGATATGGGGTGCTTAAACCAGAATTCTGCCATATTTTATTAGTCATAAAGGTAGGTGCAGCTCAGACGTTTGCTTCTCAACCACATGGTTTTTAGTCCGGTTCTGCTGTGTGGCACTTTGGGTAAGTGTCTTCTACCCTTGGATCAATGATCTAAGGAGAGCACATGGTCTTGTTTAGCAAACAAATTATTTGCTGACCTCTGTTAACTCTTCTTAAATTCATCAGTCCAGTGAGAGTAACTTTAACTAAAGAGACATGTAATAAGGTTGAAACTCTGCTTTGATGAATCATGTGTCATGAATATACACATTATCTAAAGCATAGGTTCTCGAAGTGGATGCTACTCCCCCCCCC
>NC_068982.1:78361848-78367179 GCF_001194135.2 Octopus bimaculoides | reverse complement strand
TGGGTGTTGAGATGGTCCAGGTGAGTGCTGTCTAAGGGGGTGGTAGAGAAAAAGGAGGCATTAGGAGAAAGCCAGTGGATTGGGGGACGCTGTGAATTCATGTAGTTTGTATTGTATACAAACTATATAATATTATATTAAATATCAAATGATTCGTAGTATATATAAATTAGTAAAATATTTATAGGCGCAGGAGTGGCTGTGTGGTAAGTAGCTTGCTTACCAACCACATGGTTCTGAGTTCAGTCCCACTGCGTGGCACCTTGGGCAAGTGTCTTCTGCTATAGCCTCGGGCCGACCAAAGCCTTGTGAGTGGATTTGGTAGACGGAAACTGAAAGAAGCCTGTCGTATATACCGTTTCATTTTCTTGTCTTGTTTTCCGTCCGCCACTATCCTTCACGAAAACGATTTAATTTGTGTTTTAACGCCGGTGTTTTAATGGTGGCAGCTGATGAAGGAGATGTTTCTATGTGGCTTGCCTGTTTGTTGTACCTTGTTTATCATTTTGTCCATGTTCTTTTGCCACGTCATGTACCCAGTTATGTATCTGTGTGTACATGTAGATGAAGGTATGTACATACATGTACATATATATTCATATACTCATATATTGTTTATATATATATATATATATATGTATGTGTTTGTATATGTTTGTGTCTGTGTTTGTCCCCACCAACATCGCTTAATAACCGATGGTGGTGTGTTTACGTCCCCGTAACCTAGCGGTTCGGCAAAAGAGACCGATAGAATAAGTACTAGGCTTCCAAAGAATAAGTCCTGGGATCGATTTGCTCGACTAAAGGCGGTGCTCCAGCATGGCCGCAGTCAAATGACTGAAACAAGTAAAAGAGTAAGAGTAGAGAGTATACATAAAAATAGGAGTGGAGGTGCTGAGGACCATGAGAGGGAGGTGGTGGCCTAAAAAGCTTAACCTCTGATCTAAAGGGTGAAGGCATTCTCTGTTGACAAAAAATAACAGCAATCAGATACCTTTCAATCTGTCAGAATGGATAGGAATGGCTGAGTTGTAAGAAGTTTGCTTTCCCAATCTGGGTTCTGGTTCAGTCCCACTTGGGCAAATGTTTTCTATTATAGCTTTGGGCTGACCAAAGCCTTGTAAGTGGTTTGGTAGGCAGAAACTGAAAGAAGCCTGTCGTATATATATATATATACATGATGATGATGACATACAAGAATTATGGAATGGAGTAGATAAGATCAGGGCTACATATGTTTAGTAGGAGACAGAACCTCAGAAGTGGTAAATATCCAAGTGAGATGTATACCACAGGCTACTCTTCAGGCCAAGGGTATCTTGATTAAATGAAGTTTACCTTGTTGTTAGGAAGCCCATGTTAACACACGGAGGATTCACATACCCGGTAAACCTGGCTGCCTACTGTGAAATATAAAGTAATTTTTTTCAGTTTACCGTACTTAGATATGAAAAATTCCATAACTTTCTGTCCCATTAAACCACTATTATTCCTGAAAATTGTTTTTTAATATTTTCTACGGATTGCTTGAAGCTCACTCTCTTCCTATGCCTCAATCCTTGGAGCTTACATATATCTATCTATGTATCTATCTATCTATCTATCTATCTATCTATCTATCTGTGGAAGCACAATGGCCCAGTGGTTATGGCAGCGGACTCGCGGTCATAAGATCGCGGTTTCAATTCCCAGACCGGGCGTTGTGAGTGTTTATTGAGCGAAAACACCTAAAGCTCCACGAGGCTCCGGCAGTGGATAGTGGTGAACCCTGCTGTACTCTTCCACCACAACTTTCTCTCACTCTTACTTCCTGTTTCTGTTGTGCCTGTAATTCAAAGGGTCAGCCTTGTCACACATTGTCACATTGATTATCCACGAGAACTACGTTAAGGGTACACGTGTCTGTGGAGTGTTCAGCCACTCGCATGCTAATTTCACGAGCAGGCTGTTCCGTTGATCGAATCAACTGGAACCCTCGACGTTGTAAGCGACAGAGTGCCAACAAATCTATCTATCTATCTATCTATTTATATATGTAAAGAATAAGGAGAAAATGGAGAGGTAATTCATGAAATATTATTTATTAATTATAAAATATGATGACATCTCTGACAGCTCTTTCGATTCAGTAATCTTTAGATAATTAATTTATGAAATTAAAATCATTATAAGATGAATCTCTTCAGAGGTGGTAAAGATATACTGATTAGAAATGCATATTGAGATAATGGATATAAACCATTAACTGATAGCATATATAGAAAAAGAGCTGATTAAAGAAGGCCTCAATCGAACACAGGAGGAGAAGGTAGTGTTTATAGAAATCGGCAAACAAATTATTTGGTGACCTTTGCTAACTCTTCTTAAATTCATCAGTCCAGTGAGAGTAACTTTAACTAAGGAGACATGTAATAAGGTTGAAACTGGTATTTCAAAGTCAATTGCATTGATGAACCATGTGTCATGAACACACATCATCTATGGATTGGTAATTAACCAGTATTTTCATTGGATTTATTATCCCTTAATAAGGTTTATAACCCTTACTTGTGTGTGTGTGTGTTTTGTGTCTTTGTACCCCACCACTGTTTGACAACTGGTGTTGGTATGTTTACAGCCTCATAACTTAGCAGTTAAGCAAAACAGACTGATACAATAAGTACCAGGTTTTAAAAATGAAAAGTACTGGGGTCAGTTCATTTGACTAAAAAATTCTTCAAGGTGGTGAACCCAGCATGGTCCCAGTCCAATGAGTGAAACAAATAAAAGATAACGTAACAAGAATGAATTGATGCATTATTATAAAGAACTGTTTTCTGATAATAAATTTATTAATTAAAAAAAAAATGTGGGAATTAACAGGTTCAGTTAGCCACAAGCCAACTTGTGTTAAATGAGAGCTTTGGATTAAGAACTACTCAGGAAGACAAGTTGTCCCCCTGACTGGTGTCTATCAACCAAATTTCATCTTGTTAGGGTGTGGGTGTCAAACAAATCTTTGAAAAGCCCCCCCCCCACCCACATACACTCCAAGGCCACTGTAGCAGAAACTTTTCTAAGGTGTCATTCACTGAGCTTAAACCTAAACCCACATGGTTGTGTTTGCACTTATTAATTCCATTATCGCTTCTTGTTGAGTGAGTGAGAGTGAAATCTACCCCTGGATAGGTCATCTCTCTATCCAGGTAACATTGCAAAAATGATCCAACTGTACCCATTACGGAGTTAAATATTAATCTTGTGGATTGCTGCAACTCTCTTTCTCTTCCCCCCCTCTCTCTCTCTCTTCCCCATCCTTTCTCTCCCTCCCTCCTCCTCTCTTTCTCTCTCTCTCTCTCACACACACACATACAGAGCTGCCTGGCTGCAATTCACCAATGCTTTGTCAGTGAAACTTGCTGGCTAAAAATTGTGTGTGTGTGTGTGTATGCATGTGTGTACATGTGTGTGTGTGTGCATGTGTGTACATGTGTGTGAGTCTGTATATGCTTATATATGTGCGTGTGTTTTTATTTATGCTTACACACACTTGTGTGTGTGTGTGTATACGTGTATACACATTTAGTAACATACCAGGTACAGGAGGTAAGTTCCTCTGCAAACTGACTCTGCAATTAGGTTTCATTTCCTTGCTGGGGCCCCGTTCCACTTACTTTACTCTCTGTACAAGCATGGCTATCACCACATCCCTTTTTTTCCTGCTGTTAAAATGTATCTTTTATAGCCCAGCAAATAAAAATATTACAAGCAACTCTCTGTTTGCTCAACCAGGATTCTTCGTTTGTTTAAAGCCAATACACATAGCAGTGCCATGGAATCAATAGAACAGCTTTTGGTAGGCAGAACCACCATAACCCCCACTCCACCAGCTTCACTTGAACCACCACCACTCTGCCAGCTTCACTCACGTCCACCTCTGTTCTCCCCTCTCCTACCACTACCCACCATCATGATGCTTCCTGTTATTATCATTGATTCCAAGTTGACCTTGACTTGGGTAAATGGGATGTTTTCAATGTCCACAGTAGAGCACATACCAAGTGGACAAACATTACTGGAACACACACACACACAAGTTTTCTAACAAAAATGAAAGCTCACACATACATACCTGCTGCGATCATAGTTATTTAACAAGGGCTAACACACAAACATAAACACACACTCACACACAAACATTCTAACAAAAATTGTGTGTGTGTGTATGTATACGCATGCAGATATACACAATAACTACAGCAAGCATATAGTTATTTAACAAGAACACACATACATACTTGGAACACTCATAGTTATTTAACAAGAGCATACATATACAGATATACTTTCTCTCTCTCTCTCACGCACACACACACACACACACACACACAAAAGCATGTAATAAAAATGACTGCACACCCATATCTACAGTAATCAGAAAGTTATTCAGTAGACAGATGGACAAACAGACAGACAGACACAAAATTACTCATAAAATGGCAGATGTCAGGGCCTGTAGACTATTGCTAAAAGAAAAAATACCTTGTGCTATTTGATAATGTCCTCCTACAGTCTTGTTTCCTATGCCATTGGAGTTTTAACTTTCATCTTTCTGAAATAAATATCAATATATATAAGTACTAGTTTTGATGTAATTAACACTACATTGGGAATTGGTGCTCTCCATCATATATATATATATATACTAGGTTGAGAGGAAAAAGTTTGTATGCCGTGAGTCACCATTGAACATGACATGAACTGAGTGAACACACACACCACAAAAATATATAAAAAAGCATTGTTTTAACATGGCACACAAACTTTTTCCTGAACCTAATATATATATGTGTATGTGACAACAAGAGATAGACCTCAGTATCATTGGAAATAGAGGACTGATACGGTTATGGAGACTCACATACAGAATTTCAAGTTTCTATGTCAACAATACAATGGTTGTTGTACTTCTTCAACTGTTGTAATGTTAGTTTCTGGCACCTTGGGGAAGTGTCTTCTACTATAGCCTTGGGCTGACCAAAGCCTTGTGAGTGGATTTGATAGTCAGAAGCTGAAAGAAGTCCGTCATACATACATACATACATACATCTGTGTTCAGCATGTTGAGCCGTTAATCCCTACACATATTTTATCTGTTTTTTTTTTTTTGTTCCTCTTAATCCTTTTTGTCAAAGAGCATAGGCTTAAAGCGTCAAACATTTTTCCATTTTTCCTGAGCTTTAAACTAATACACCTGCTTGTTGTTCCTTCACCTGTCATCTTTTGTTTTCTGTAAACTTGAACTACATATCTGTGTGAGTCTTTGTATTCCTGTTTATCCCCCCCCCCCCC
>NC_068982.1:78339675-78361789 GCF_001194135.2 Octopus bimaculoides | reverse complement strand
CCCCCCCATCACCACTTGGCAACTGGTGTTTGTGTATTTACATCCCTGTAACTTAGTGGTTCAGCAAAAGAGACTAATAGGATGAGTGCTAGGCTCAAAAAAGCCCTGGAATCGATTTGCTCAACTAAAACATTTCAAGGTGGTGCTCCAGTAGGGCTGCAGTCAAATGAGTGAAACAAGTAAAAGAATAAAAGAATATATATACATGTGTGTGTGTATATATAAAACTAAACATATATCAAATACCATACAGCATTAATTTTTGCTTTGTTAAATAATTATCTCCAACTCTAGAGGATGTATCATAATTACCAAATAGCAATTATGACCACCTCCACAGAAGAGATAACCTCAAGAGTCAAGAATTCTCCAAAGTTGATATGTCATTGAAGAAAAGGACAAGCTTACTGTCTGCAGATAAGAGGACAGTTAGTAACCACTCGTTTCTGGCTCGATAGCCATCATCACCATGACAATTGCTTGGCCTTATCTGCAGTACCCAAGGGACCTAGACTTATACAAAAAAGAGTAGAAAACATTTATGGTCTAAACCTGTCCTTTTCCTTAAATAGCATGCTATTAAGAATTCTTGATTCTTAAGATTATCTCCCCTTTTCAAGTGAAGCTGATCTTAATTACCTTTTAGTAATTATGACGTGTCCTTTGGAGGCAGAGATAATTTTAATAAATCAAAATTTTATGTTGTATGGTGTTTGATGTACCTGTATTTGTCTATGTTGTTCAAATACATGCCACTAGCCACTCTGAGTCTTTCTCTTAGCTCATTTTTGTTTAAATTATGCAAATTACTTTGGCTACAAATTGGCAAAATGTTACCTTGTTTGGAAACAATTGCAGGTTGGCAATGGGAATGGCATCCAGCTGTAGAAAATCTGCCTCAACAAATTCCATCCATCATAGTTCTCCTGCCTTTCAGCACTATCACTTTCCTTATCATCATCAATTTTATGGTAATAAGTTTTCTGGTTAGTGCTATCCTTACCATCACTATAATCATCATCATCTACATTATAATCACTTAGTCTTCCATTAATTGTGATAAACGATAATATAATAATGTGACACATTTCCTAATTCCCCCGCCCTCTCATTGTTTTGATTTTTGTCTTTCAGACTAATCAACCAGTTGATGTCAGAAGAGCTTCTATTTGATGAGCTCCATGCTGATTGTGGAATATCTAATGCAAGTGTTTTGGAGATTAAGGTAAGCAGATATTAAAATTGCTTGAAGAAAAGATTTTTAAAAGCTTAATAAACTTCAAAAAAAAAAACCTCAAAGAAAATGTTTCTGGAACAATTCACAAAATCTCAAAAATTTTCAAAGTATCTTAAAAAAAACCACCTCTCTGTATATATTACTTGTGTGTTTTTGTGTGTGTGTGCATGTGTGTGTACGCATGCGCATACGTGCTTGTGTGAGAATGCATTCGTGTCTCATTGTCTTGACATTGCACACTACTTGTAAATAGATGTCACCGTTATACAAGTAGTATCATTCATTTGCAATGTTCCATGAAAACATGTCTGGCAACTGTGCTGTTCATGTTTGAAGGACTAAGGGGAATATTACCATGACTGAACACTATTCAATTTTTTTTCTCCGTGTTTTTCTCCTTGTCTCCGTATTCTTTCTGTTGAAGAGCGTAGCTCGAAACGTCAAAGACTTTCCGTACTCCCGAGCGTCATACTAATATATACTTTTGTTATTTACACCACCTGTCCTCGTCTGTTGTTATTATTTGTATATTCTCCCATATATATATATATATATATATATATATATAAAATCATACCTCAATAATATGTGTATTCCTCTAACTCAGGGGTTCTCAACCGTTTTTCATCTTTGAACCCCTTTGATTACTATTTTATTCTGGTGGACCTCCGTAGCTATTTGATGTTTAAAAACTAGTTTTATAGAAACTTCTTTCAAAATTCCTATTTTGTTTTCCACTCATTAACTTGTGTAGGTTGAACTGCGTAAAATGCTAGAGAAAGAAACCTAGCTGTTTCTTGCAATACATACCAATACATAAATCTAAAGCAAAATTTTTCAGAGGTCCTTAAAATACCTTTTGTGGATCCCCAATTTACTATTTTGTTGTGTGGACCCCCAAAAATCTTATATGGACCCGTTTGAGAACCACTGCTCTAACTCATGCTGACATGGAAAAATGTATGAACAAAAGAGGGGAGATAACATGGTGAGAGTATTGGTTAAGTATTATCTTTTTTTTCTCTCTCTCTCTCTTTCTCACCTCTTCATCCCCGCACCTATGGAAACAGATATAATATTTCTATTTATTTTGTTGTTCAGGACAAGAGGAGTGCTTCAAAGAATCTTGCTTCTCAACTCGAGGCACGACTACTTCTTTTGAAGTTCCTGGCTACCAAAGACAAAGAATTACTGGATCCAATTTGCTATGGTAAGATAGAAAATTGCTGGTAACTTAGAAAAATTCAAACCTTATTGATGTTTTTCAGTGTTAATGATGGAGTTTTTTTTATTTAATCTTTTACTCTCTTTCCTACCTTCCCTCTAGTTCATATTTACCATCACTTCTCTCCCTCATCCAACACTTGTTTATCATTCAGTACAGTGCTCCCCCCACTCTTACCCCATCTCTAACTACCCCTCACTCTTCTATAATGTAAGAAGCCATGCATCTCTTTTACTGCAAGAAACCCCTTTCAGCCCCTTCTTTCAAACTTCAACTTCTCATTGCCTTGCATAGAGCCACCCACTCAGTTGAAGGTGATCTTAATCTTGTATGCTGCATAGTGATCCCACTTATGCTGGTGCCATGACAAAAGCTCTCATCTCACTCTGGTAAAGTGGTCGGTGTTAGGAAAAACTTCCAGCTGCAGAAATCATGTCATTGGAGCAGACATTAGAGCTTGATGCAATGCTCTGACCCTGTCAGACCCTGTCAAACTAACCTACTTATGTCAGCTTAATACATGTTACACTAAATGGTAATGATGATGATGATGAGTCAGATGGGAAGTTGGTGTCGATGACCCTTTATAGGGTCTTTGAGATAGTTAGGGAGAGAGGGAAGAAAGTATCTTAAAAACTGGATCTCTGACCAAAATGCTTGCGACAGAGTAAGGTCCACCAAAGACACCCAAGGTGCTAGGCAGTGGCAGTAAAAACTTGGTGTCTCATATAGTGGGTTATGGTGGTATTTGAACTCAGAGCACAAAGCTCTAGAACAAATATTGCAAGGCATTTAGTGTGACATTCTTACAAGTCACTAAAGTGGTGAGCTGGCAGAATCATTAGCACATCAGGACAAAATGTTTAATGGCATTTCATCCATCCTTACGTTCTGAGTTCAAATTCCTCTCAGGTTGATTTTGCCTTTCATTTTTACGGAATCAATAAAATAAATACCAGCTGAGTACTGGGGTTGTTGTAATTGACTTCCCCTTCCCTTCAAAAACTGCTGTCCCTGTGCCAACATTTGTAACCATTCTTAGAAACCACTGAATTAGTTTACTACTTTTTTATTGACCTTGAAGCGATGAAAGACAAAGATCATGAAGCATTTTGTCTGATTCTCTAAGTAGTGCTGCCACTGTCATTAATGGCAACTTTGTAGATTCAGTTAAAATATTTGTTAGTGTTTGTACTGACATTTGCTGTTCTGAATTCAAATTCTTCCAAAGTCAACTTCTTTTATTCCTTTTAAGGTCAATAGATAAGCACCAGTCCAGGACAGTGGTTTGTAAGAATGTTGGACCAGATGCCTTGCATCTGTATTTTTAAGTATGTAGAAAAATACTCTTGTACTGGCTCAAAACTACTTCTCTATGTGCTCAGAAATTTTCTTATAATTACTCAAGAAGAAATCCTTAATTCACAAGGATTTTCCCTCTTTTTCTATTCAATTTCAGATGGAACCAAACTCAAAGAGCTGAAAGAATTGAGCGAAAATTTGGCAGAGAAAATCAATAACCTTATTCCTGAACTAAGCCAAAGTAAATATTATTACCAATTCATTTTTGTATTTATTCATTGATCATACATTTTTACCTGATTGGCAACTCTTTCACTTCACACCTTTAATTAATGTCCTTTAATGTTTGTTGGCCAACCATTTCTTCATTCTTTTTCATCTTACTTTCTCTCTCTTTTACTCTCTCTCTCTCTCTTTCTCATCTTTCACTTTCTCAGTCGCTCTCTTCATCTACTACTGCTACTATCACTACTGCTACTGCTACTACTACTAGGGCGGTGGGCTGGCAGAATCGTTACAACATAGGTTTCAAATTTTGGCACAAGGCCAGTATTTTCGGGGCAGGGGGTAAGTCGATTACAACAACCCCAGTGCTCAACTGATACTTAGTTTATCAACCCTGAAAGGATGAATGGTAAAATCAACCTCAGTAGAGTTTGAACTCAGAATGTTAAGATGGATGAAATGCCGCTGAGCATTTTGCCTGGCATGCTAATGATTCTACCAGCTCACCACTTTAAGAATCATTACAATATTGAACTTTTTTTTTTATTTCTAAGAATCTTTACAATATAGGAAATAAAAAATGCCTTGTGGTATTTCTTCTTGGTCATTATGTTTTGAGTTGAAATCCTCCCAAGATCAGTTTTGCCTTTCGTTGTTTCAGAGTTGATAAAATACAGTACTAGTTTTATACTGGGGTCAATTTAATCATCTAATCCTTGAACATACACAAGAAAGCTTTTTTGTTTGACACTTTGGGTCTGCTAATTTATGGCCTGGACCAGTGCTTTATTTTATTTTATTTATTGGTCCCTGAAATGATAAAAGGTAAAGTTGCCCATGGTAGGATTTGAATTCAGACTACAGAGATCTAAAACAAATACTGCCAAACCTTTCATCTAACACTCTAATTAATGTTGTTGCTATCTTACTTTGCAGAAGGTGGGACAGGGAGGGTTTCTGAAAAGGTCAGGACTACTTTCCACCATGAACCAACCAAGAATTCTAAAATATAAAAGCATCTTTGTGGTTAAAAAACTTCTTTTCTTAATTATGTGGTCTCAGGTTCAGTCCCACTGTGCAGCAGATAATGGCTTCTGTTCAAGGCTGACCACGCCTGAGCCTATATAGAAAAATGGAAAATAGACATTAAATGATGATGATGATATATATAGGCACAAGAATGATTGCATGTTTGAGCTGTTTGCTTCCCAACCACATTGTTTCTGGTTCAGTCCTTCTACTTGACACCTTGGGCAAATTTCTTCTACTAAAGCCTTGGACTAACCAAGAAGCCTCTGTGTGTGTGTGTGTGTGTGTGTATGTGTTTCTTTACCTTCACATTTGCATGACAGTTGTAAATGGGTGTCACTATCATATGAGTGGTGTCATTCATTTCTAATCTTCTGTGTAAGCATGTCTGGCCATGGGGAAATATTACATTGCTTGGAAGTAGGTGGAGGCTGGCAATAGGAAGGGCATCTGCCCATAGAAAATCTGCCTCACTAAATTCTGTATAACCTATAGAAGCATGGAAAAGTGGATCCTTAAAATGATAATGATGATAACAGTAACACACACACACTTACACACATATACATTTTTTTTCTCTCAGGATTTATCAACCTTCATGAAAAAATGATAATTCTTGCAGACAAAGTGACTGCAGTGAAAGCTAAGGTAAGATGTCCTCTTATAAATATATTTCAGTTTTTTCCCTGGTGGGTAACAGTGATTTTTTTCCTAGAACTTTGTTGACCTACAAATTCAATCTACTGGATATGGAGAGTGAGTTGTTGTTTTTTTTCAGTTGTTTTTTCAAGATTCTTATAAAGCACATCATATTGAAAGAGATGTATTGTTGGTGGAGGGCATTTTGCTGATGATTGTTTAATTGACTAACTTGTTCACTAATAACAACAACAATAAGAAGAAGAATTGCTTCAAATTTTGGCATGAGGCCAGCAATTTTAGGGGTGGAGTCTAGTCAACTGCATCAACCCTAGTACTTGACTGGTACTTTATTTTATTGACCCTGAAAGAATGAAAGGCACAGTTGACCTTGGTAAGATTTGAACTCAGAACATAAAGAGCTGGTGAAATGTTGTCTAGCATTTTGTCCAATGCACTAGTGATTCTGCCAGCTATGAAACAAAACCAGAGCTTTCCTTATTGTAAAAATTAAACTCGCATTACTATTCTACATTTTTGAGATGAGGAATTATGTACATTATTTAAAATAAACAGATAGGTGTCCTCACCTTGTCTGTGGTAACAACAAAGTGAGGACACTTATCCATCCATTGTAAGTAATGAAATTCTCATCGTTCATCAATCCAAATACTTAGCACATCCTTTTGTAAATGTACGTTTGAGATTTTACTCTATTACTTGTTTCAGTAATTTGACTGTGGCCATGCTAGGGCACTGGCTTTAATCGAGCAAATCGATCCAAGGACTTATTCTTTGTAAGCTTAGTACTTATTGTATCGGTGTCTTTTGCCGAACCACTAAGTTACGGGGATGTAAACACACCAACATCGGTTGTCAAGCGATGGTGGGGGGGGGGGACAAACACACACACACACATATATACGACAGGCTTCTTTCAGTTTCTGTCTACCAAATCCACTCACAAGGTTTTGGTCAGCCCGAGGCTATAATAGAAGACACTTGCCCAAGGTCTCATGCAGTGTGACTGAACCCAGAACCATGTGGTTGAGAAGCAAGCTTCTTACCACACAGCCAGTGTCTGGAGGTTTCCTTCGTTTTGCTGCAAATATTTGGATATTTTGATTAATATCTCTTCCCTGCTTTTCTCGAGAGAAACTTCCAAAGGACTGTACTCTCTTTTTTGAAATGAAATTATTTCTTAATGTTAAAGTAAAATATTTTTGATAAACAAAAAACTCATCAGTGTGTGTGTGTGTGTGTGTGTGTGTGTGTGTGTGTGTGTGCGTGTGTGTGCGTCTTTAGGAACGAAAGTTAAAAAGAAGAATTCAGGGGAGGTAATTCAGAATAAATCTTTACAGAGTTATTTTTCTTAATTCTTTCAAGCTTTTTCTTTTGCTTTAACTACTTTTATTGCTACGTGTGACATAGGCAATGAGAAACAACCACAAAATTCTTCGTGTTATTTAGATGCCTCTTTACGTTCTGAACTTAAATGTCTACATATCTTTTCACCGTTGAAAAGTCAATACAATAAGCACTAAGTACTCAGGTTAATTTAATTCATTGTTCTCCCTCCCATCTACCCCACGTTTCTGCCCTCATCTGTATGTTGGAAAACCATTCTTGTTGTTGTTACTATTTGAGATCGACTTTGCTTTTCATCCATTCGGGGATTGCTGAAATATGTACCAGCTGAACACTGAGGTCAATGCAATTGCCTAGCCTCCCTCCACCCAGAATTTCAGGCCTTACGCCTATTGTAGAAAAGATTATTGTTGTTACTGTTACTTTTATTGTATGCTATCTGTCATTCAAATTCCACCAAGGTCGATTTTGCATTTCATCCTTTCAGGGTCAATAAAGTACCAGTTGAACATTGAGGTGGATGTAATCAACTTACTTCCTCCCCCCGAAATCACTGGCCTTGTGCCAAAATTTGAAACCATATTTACCGCAAAGTTATAATGTTGTTTCATATTTTCTTCTCTCCTAGTCTCAGCAATACAGCAAGTTGAAACGAGAAAAAGTTGACAAAATTCAAGAAATCTTTGAACAACATCTTCCTGCCAGTGATTTCTATCTCCATGAAGATTTGGTATGTATACATTTGGAAAATTTGTAAAATTAGTTATATATCTAGCCCTCTACTCGTATTACCCTCCTCTGGCACAAAGCCACTTTTCTCAATGCTACTCCCTCAATTGAGGGGTCTTGTCTTGTAAATCATTTGGTGACCTCACTGATGCTAGTGTCATGTAAAAAGCACCCAATACACACTCTGTAAAGTGATTAGCATTAGGAAGGCCATCCAGCTGTAAAAACCATGCAAAAGCAGACAGTAGAACTTGGCATAGTCTTCTGACTTGCCAGCTCCTGTCAAACCATTAAACCTATGCCAGCATGGAAAATGGATGTTGTGCTCCAGCAAGGCCACAGTCAAATGACTGAAACAAAAAAAATATGAATGAAAGAGATGTGAGGCATAGGCATGGCTCTGAAGATTAAGTTTTCTTCCCAACCACATGGTTTTGTATTCAGGCACCTTGGGCAAGTGCATTCTACTATAGCGCTAGGCTGACCAAAGCCTTGTGAGTGGATTTGGTTGATTGAAACTGAAAAGATCTTGTCATATATGTATGTGTGTATGTATATATATGTATATATGTTTGTGCCTTCATGTCTTGGCTTTGCATGGTAGTTGTAAATGAGTGTCACTGTTATAGAAGCAGTGTTGTTTATTTCCTATATTTTGTGGAAACAAATATTAGTTGGCAT
The DNA here is from genome assembly GCF_001194135.2 of Octopus bimaculoides. Classification (NCBI taxonomy): domain Eukaryota; kingdom Metazoa; phylum Mollusca; class Cephalopoda; order Octopoda; family Octopodidae; genus Octopus; species Octopus bimaculoides. Next base: position 78,353,354 of record NC_068982.1, on the reverse strand, counting down.
CCAGCTACAAACATAGGGAAGTGACTATTAAAGTTGGCTGATGATCAGTTGTATGAGACTCTGAGTAACAGTTTGTAAAGATTTTCAATTTCAGTAAGACATTATTTAATCCACCCTTTGATAGTCAAATGTTATTTTCTTCCACCTTGTTTTACAACCATGTGTATGTGTGTGTGTGTGTACATGTTTTTTTTTTTTTCTAGGGTCTTGCACTGGCAGAGTTATTGTGGGCCACCCCTAGTCTCCCAAGGCATTCTCATTAAAGCAAATATTTAGTATCATCTGGAAAGCGAAATCGTCATGATACCTGTGCCCAGCATCGCCTTCCTGGCACTTGTGCTGGATGGCATGTGTAAAGACATTTGAGCGAGATCGTTGCCAGTGCTGCTGAACTGACTCCTGTGCAGGTGGCACATAAAATACACCATTTTGAGCGTGGCCGTTGCCAGTACCACCTGACTGGCCTTCGTGCTGGTGGCACGTAAAAGCACCCATTACACTCTCAGAGTGGTTGGTGTTAGGAAGGGCATCCAGCTGTATAAACTCTGCCAAATCAGATTGGAGCCTGGTGTAGCCATCTGGTTTCACCAGTCCTCAGTCAAACCGTCCAACCCATGCTAGTATGGAAAGCGGACGTTAAAAGACGATGATGATGATGAAGAATTGTTTGGCTTTTGTTGTTATCTCTGTTTTTGTTTATTGTTGTTGTGCAGCTCTCCAAAATTGAGACGGCCAAAATGATGTGCCAGAATGGCAAGGAAAATTTGAGTAAACTCCAGATAAAACTGGAAGATATGAAGGGATCCTGTGAACAACTTACAGAAACTTTATCACAGAAAGAAAACCTATATCAAACGCAGAATCAAAAATTGGAAAAGCAATTAAATTTGTAGGTTTAAATTTTAACTTTATCTTTCAAAATTCTTCGTAGAAATATATTTTATTTTAAAATATTTTTCAGAATTTACTAATTCAGAGCCTTATACTTATCATTTTTTTTCTTTTTTTTTCCTTTTCTTTTTAAGATTTTTCAGAATTGTATCCTTGTCTAGATGTAACTTTATTGTTTTTGATACAAACCTGACTAAGGCCAACCCTGGTTCTCTGTTACAAAGTTCCTGTTTTTAATGTGATCTAAATTAAAACCTTCTATCAAAATTTCATGTGCCAAACACCAGCTTAACCCTTTTGTTACCATATTTCTGTTAACATAAACTATTTTTGTTTCAATTAATTTTGAAAATAATGAAGAATTTAGTAAAACAATTTCATTATTAATCTGGGGTTTAAGATATAAATTAATGTGAAATTTTGTGGAAGGTTTTATTTTAGATCACTTTAAAACAAGACATTTGGGCAGTCTCAGGCAGATTGGCATCAAAAGTTATTTGCATAAAGTCTTCATTATTTTCACATAACTGAAACAAACAGAATGTACCTCAACAGGAATATGTTAACAAAAGTGTTTTGGCAAATTGGCACAGACTGTCAAATAGACAACCTTGCATATTAGTTCTGGTTATCAGTGAACTGAGTTCAAATCCTGCTGAGGTCTAGTTTGCCTGTCACTCTTCTGAGGTTGATAAAGTACCAGTCAACTATTGGGGTTGATATAATCACCTTGCTCTTTCCTCTACATTTCTGGCGTGCTTGATTTAAAAACAGTTATATTTCAAGGCTAATGCTATTAGATTTTATCTCTGAAGCAAACAAAATTTTGGTCCTAAAACCTTCTTCTTTTGTTATATTTTCCACTCACCTTTGTCATGTTTACTTTATACATCACACTGTCTCCATTGTCATTTTTACCTTACATCCTACTGTCTCTGACTTAATACTCTCCACTTGCTCCATCTTTACACAGAAGTCAACAGCTGCATCAGATGTATGAATCATTCACAGGTGTCAGTTTACAAAAATATGACAAGAATTCTGTTCAAATTGAACTGAAAGCACCCCAAGATGGTGGTACATCTCTCCTTGTTACTTTCTTCTTCAAACAATCACAGAATGGTACCATGCTGGTGTCAGAGGTTCAGGTAAATCTCTTGTTGTTGTTAAAAAATGCAGGTACACAATCTCTTATCCAAAATTCCAAATGGAAATCATCTGCACTCCAATTCTAATGGAAGTCATTTGCACTCCAAAAATCATGTTTGCCATCAAACAAACTTAGACATTACACTAGTAATTTTATAATCTATCTTTATCTCACTTCATTTACCAGTTTATCATTATACAAATAAACTATAATATCATTTAAAGTATTTACTTACAACTCAAATGAACAATAAGGTGCATTACTTTCACTAGGGTGTGTTTACAGAACTTTGCTAGGTGTTTGGTATGTAGGTGTCTTGTTTAATCTGTATTTTTACATTATTCTTAGCTAGCCACTGATGTAATAATAATGAACTTATTGTATAATAGTGCTCAGGTGCACTACAACTCACCAGAAGAGGTTAAAAGAGAGGCTTATAAGTTGTTGCTTGACATATAGGTGCAGGTGTGTCTGTCTGGTAAGAAACTTGATTTTTGAATTGTGTATTGATATTTTTGATTGTAAAGGAAAAATTGTATTCGAGGGCTTGTTGGTCGGTGGGCGCTGACATCCCTCTCATCTTTATCATTATGTTTTCATTTCATCTCATTTTGTCTACGTCCAGCCCACAAGCTTCTTACTCTGTGCATGGTCTCCATGACCAATTTAATGAAATAAAGAAGCTTGCTTCTCAACCACATGGTTCCGGGTTCAGTCCCACTGTGTGGCACCTTGGCTAAGTGTCTTCTACTGTAGCCTCCGGCTGACCAAAGCTTTGTGAGTGGACTTGGTAGTCAGAAACTGAAAGGAGCCTGTCATATTATGTGTATGTGTGCTTGTTCCCCACCACTACTTGACAACTGGTGTTGGTGTGTTTATGTCTCTGTAACTTAGTGCTTCAGCAAAGGGGACGATAGAATAAGTGACAAGCTTTAAAAAAAAATAAGTATTGAGGTTGATTCATTCAACTAAAAATTCTTCAAGGCAGTGCCCCAGCATGGCTGCAGTCTAATGACTGAAACAAGTAAAAGATACAAGTAAAGTAAAGAAAGACAGGAATGAAAGCTATTTTCCTCAAAATTGTGGTTAGTTGGCAAAAGCATTCACATGCCCTGCTACTAGGCCAGGTGTATCAATATTCAGTAATAGTATTTCTATGGACTCAAAACTACAGTCAAGAAATATACAAATCAGAATTTTACTTTCAAAGTTGGTGGTAGGCTGGATGTAAGCGTATTCTTTGGAGTCAGGATTTATAACCAAGAATATACCGAATGAATATCGTGTATTTATCATTTCCAAAATCTGAAAAATTCTCGATTCCAAAACATGCTTGATCCCAAAGGTTTCAGATAAGATATTGGGTAGCTATATTACAATAGGACAATTTATAATGTATTCGATGTATGTGAACCTTTCAGATGAGATGACAAAGGACCGAGACACCTGGTGTCTTACTGTACTCCTCCACAGCAGAAGTGTTAAGACCACATCTCCTGATGAAGAGGATTGGTCTGCTAGTGTCACAGAAAAAGCACTTGTGTCAGTGCCATGTAAAAGCATTCATGCTGGTGCCACATTAAAAGCACCTAGACACGCATTGTAAAGTGGTTGGCATTAGGAAGGGTGTCCAGCTGTAGAAAGCAAGCCAAATCAGACTAGAACCTGGTGCAGCTCTCTGGCTTGCCAGTTCTGGTCAAACTGTCCAACCCATGCCAGCATGGAAAACAAACATTAAAGGATGATGATGATGATGATGTCTGAGTGCATGACCTTATTTATTTATTTCTCTGAACATCACTGAGCTACAATCAGTAATGTTGCCATAATTTCTCCAGTCAACAACTCTTCAGCTGGATTTGCACTATCAAAGACATGGAAAGTGAGTGATCCTTTACTTAAAAAATAAGTAAAGCTTAGTGACAGGAATAACATCTGGCTGAAAAACAAAGCTTTATGAATGCATTCATCTAACCCATGCTAGTATGGATTAAATATATGTAAATATGAACTATAATCTAATAATGAAGTTAACAATGACATAATTGATATGGCACCTGGGGAAGCTCTTAAGTCTCCTACTAACCCACCCTTATACAAATTTATACAGCAGACCCAAAATTGCTGCCCTACCATAAAAGTGTTACCCAGGGTGAACTAACTCCCATGCCCTCGCGCTCCACCTTAGCAATACTAAAGATGAAGTTAAAGATTAACAAACTGGAAAATTATAACCTGTTCAATGAATTCATTTAGTTATTTTTGTTTTAAATGTCTAATTTTATTTCTTCTTGCCACAACAGGTGAACAATTCTGATGTTTATATAACTGATTGCATTGAACATGTTCAGAAAATCCAGAATTTACCCTCTTGTGTAAAGAACATCATAGATCGATGGCACTATTATTCCAGTTTGAAGGAACAGATCAATGATATTCAGAACAGGTAAAACTGCTTATTAACCATGATTTCCCTTCATTGCCCTAAAAACTCATCTTTATTCCCATTTCTTCTACATTGTGTAGACACTCTCCTGCACCTCATTTTTGTAATTTCATTGGCTGCTTTCTAAGCTTCTCCAACCACATGGTTCTGGGTTCAGTCCCACTGTATGGTACCTTGGGCAAGTGTCTTCTACTATAGCATCAGGTTAACCAAAGCCTTGTGAATGGATTTGGTAAAGGGAAACTGAAAGAAGCCCATCACATATATATGTGTATGTGTGTGTCTGTGTTTGTCCCCCCACCATTGCTTGACAATTGATGGTGTGTTTACATCTCTGTAACTTAGCAGTTTGGTAAAAGAAACCAATAGAATAAGTATTAGGCTTACAAAGAATAAGTCCTGAGGTCGATTTCTTTAAGGTGGTGCTCCAGCATGGCTGCAGTCAAATGACTGAAACAAGTAAAAGAATGAAAGAAAATATATATATTAAAGCTGAAAAAAATCTTTACAAACTGTTACTCAAGATTTCACGTTACCATTCGTTGGATAGTTGTGATCATACTAAAATGAAAATTGTGATGGTATTTATAATGTAATATGTGATCATATCATATATCATTTTTTATTTTGGTATGATCACAATTGTCTGATGAACGGTAACATGAAACTAAGTAACAGTTTATGAAGATTTTTTTTGGCTTTAATAAAATGTATATTACTCTACCTTTGGTATTTCAGTAATATATTTTTTCACCTTGTTTTGTATTTATGTGCTTATTTGTGTGTGTGTCTGTGTGTATACATATATGAAACACTTTATAAGCAATTTACTGTCTGTTCACTTTCACATTTTAAATAGTTTACTGTGTGTTTAGCCATCAGATGTCAGATATTCTATTTCTTTTTTACTTGATGCAGGTGTGGCTGTGTAGCTAAGACGTTTTTCTCCCAACTACATGGTCTTGTGTTCAGTGTCATTGTGTGGCACTGTCTTTTACCACAGCTCTGAGACAACTGGAGCCTTGTGAGTGAATTTGGTAGATGGAAAGTGAGAGAAGCCTGTTGTGTGTGTGTGTGTGTGTGTGAAGGTGTGTGTTTATGTCTCTTCGTCTTCTCTTTGCATTATAGTCATAAATGAGCACCACTGTCATTCATTCTCAATATTCTCTGGAAACATGTCTAGCCATGAGGAAATATTACCTTTCTTGGAAACAGGTGAGGGTTGGTGATAGCAAAGGCATCCAGCCATAGACAGTCAGCATCAATAAACTCTGTCCAATCCATGCAAACATAGAAAAGAGGACATGAATCTGACTAATTAAATCCCTCATGAATCTGGCTAATTAAATCCTTCATGAGAGTGATTTTTCCAGCATGGTTGCAGTCTGATGACAAAAGACAAAAGAATAAAGACTAAAAGAAGACATTCCCTCTCTCTTTAGTTCTTCTCTTCCTCCTTCTGCCTCTCTCTTATCATAAACTCCTTTTAAATCTCTGACTCATTTCTTCGTTATTTTTCCCTTTCCCCATCTCTTATCATTTACCTTCAATTCAGGCTTTGTAAACTTATTTTCATATTAGAAATAATAGCCAAGTGATCTCAAATCACACAGTCTACAACTTGAACCCTTTAGTATTCAGATTACTCTGTCGTATGTAATGCTTGTGGAGGCGCAATGGCCCAGTGGTTAGGGCAGCGGACTCACAGTCGTAGAATCGCGGTTTCGATTCCCAGACCTGGCGTTGTGAGTGTTTATTGAGCAAAAACACCTAAAGCTCCACGAGGCTTCGGCAGTGGATGGTGGCGAACCCTGCTGTACTTTTTCACCTCAACTTTCTCTCACTCTTTCTTCCTTTTTCTGTTGTACCTGTATTTCAAAGTGTCAGCCTTGTCACGCTGAATATCCCCGAGAACTACATTAAGGGTACACGTGTCTGTGGAGTGCTCAGCCACTTGCACGTTAATTTCATGAGCAGGCTGTTCCATTGATCGGATTGACTGGAACCCTCGACGTCGTAAGCGACGGAGTGCCAACAACAACATGTAATGCTTGATGTAATTTTTTGTTTTTAGAATGACATTTTAGGAAAGGTGTGAGAGGCCAGATCTGGCCAGTTTGAACATAAAGCAAGTTGAATATTTAGGCCAGATATGGTTGGATTAAATGCTAAAGGGTTAAAGAATAGATATATTGGAAGGTATGGTTCTTGTTTTATTGGATGATGATAAACATGATGATGATGATGTTTAAACTCTGGTTAAGCAGACCTATGTAACATAATGTGATTTGAAGGAAATTTGGCTGTTATTTCTAGAAGGTTAAACAACCTATGTACTCTTGTGTTATTATTTAAACTAACTCTGTACTTTCCCTGTTATTCTGATGTCTACTGTTTTTCTTTTTTTTTTTTTTGCTTTTGTTCCATTTTCTTTTTACATCCATTTTCCATGCTTGGATGAGTGAAGTGGATGATTTTATTGGATTGGTGAACTTGTTTTCATACCTGGATCAGTGATGGGATTTGGTTTCAGGGAACAAGGGGCACAGCAAGACCCATGATGCTGATATTGGACAAGAGGGGAGGCTAAATGCTATAAGCTCCCAACCTCCATAACCTGAAAAGTAGGGAAATATCACCACTGCCACCCCTCATTCCCTGCATACCCACCATTTCCATCATTGCTCTGGATGTCCTTCTTAACCACTCAAATAAGAGTGATCTACTTTTGAGTCAACCAGGCAAAGTGGAATGAGCAGAGTTATCTACTTTTGCTCTGAAACACAAAGACAACAGCTGTGGTAAAATTTAAATATATATTTATATCATAGTGTAAATATATATATATACAGCATGTATGAATGTTTGTGTATGCTTGTCTTGATATTGTGTGAGATTCGTGATTTGATTTGTCAGCATTAAACAAGTGATGTCTTTCATTTCCACTCTTTGAAAAACCTGCCTGGCCAACATTACTTTACTTGGAAAGGTTGGTGAGGGTTGTTGACAGGAAGGACATCCAGTTGTAGAAAATCTCTCAGTAAACCTTATCTGATACATGCAAGCTTGGGAAAGTGGGTGTTAAACAGATGATGATTGATCAATCACATTAATCTCATGCCTTGTTTATTGTTGTAATGTGTTGAGGCTTCTATTTTATTTAGACTTCCAGCTGATTGGATACAGCACTTAAACAGACTGCGTGTTATTGTTGGCAAGAATGCTAACATTATATGCACATTGCAGCTGTCATCTGCTGACCATCCAAATATTGCACTTCTTTCTGTGAGAAGTGGAGACGTGAAAATGAAGGGCAATATTGCGGTGAGTTTTTGTTGTTTTTTTAAATATTATTTGTTATAGATTTTACCTCATTTCAGAGTATGGGGTTGCTATGAATGTTTGTGTATCACAAAGTGACCAGGTCGAACTGCACATTTGTAACTAATTTGAGTAGTTGGTATGTGTAACTCACTCTTGTTGGTTCCATTGACAAGACACCTAACTTACTTCAGTCTATAGATAAGGTACTCAACTTCAGTCTATAGGTCAGAGACCCAACATATTTCATTCTATAAGTAAGCTGCCCAACTTAATTCAGTTTACAGGTAAGAGACCCAATTTACCTCAGTCTGTAGGCAAGATACCCAACTTACTTTGATCTGTAGGCAAATCACCCAACTTAGGTCTGTAGGTAAGATGCCCTGATTACTTCAATCTGTACATAAGAGACCTAACTTCATTCTCTAAGCAAGAACCCAGCTTCAGTTTGTAGGTAAGTCAATCCAACTGACTTCCAATCAATTCAGTTAGTTTTAAAGTGAAAGTGTTGGGCTGCTGCTCCTCCTCCTCCTCCTACCACCACCACAACTACCACTACCACTACTACTACTACTACTATAACAACACATCTCTGTATAACCACAGTCTCCTTTCCATTGCAGCCTACCAAAACGGATGCTTCTGTCAAAGAGTGGGTTGCATACCTTGAGGAATATTTTGGTCAGAACCGTCCTGTTGGAGTGTTCTAGAGCACTATCCATAAAGAAAACAGTTTTGGGTATATTCTTCCAAGGAATAGAATTGTTGCCTGCTTTAATTTCAAATGAATTTACCAAATTCTTCAATGAAATTTCCATTCCTGTTATTTGTTTTTTTTCTGGCTGTTGTCATTGCACTACATTTGCAAGAGAGTAAACAGTGTTGGTAATGTGAGCACTTCCTGTCTGTCTGCCTCTCTCTTTTTCAGTTTCTCTTTCATCCTCTCTCTCCCTCCTCTCTCTCTATCTATTTATCTATCTATCTACCCATCCATCTATCTATCTACCTACCTACTTACCTATCATTTGTTTATACTTATCTCCTTTTTATCTTCATTCTTCTTTCTTTTATACCAATCTCTCCTTTCCTTATTCTACTTCTCATTCATATTTCCACAACAGATAAAAACTGTATTACCCCACAGAAACTGCTTCATTCTGTTACTTATATATTACATGTAAACATATATCATCCCTTATCATAACAAATACAAGAAGAAACCAAGTGGCAATAAAATAAAACTATTTAAAATGTTATTTATATCTTGTTTGTTGATTTATTTGGTTCCAGCTTACAAGTCAATCCTTTTCTAATGGTGTCATCACTATCATTTTATTTATGTTACCCTTTTATGCAGGCATGGGTTAGTTGAGTCATTGTAATCTGTATTGGTTCCTATTCAGAGTTACTGCCCCCTAGGTTGGACGACCTCATCTCGCTAATGTTAAATTTTTGATCTGGTTTCTATGACAGACTGCTCTTCCTAATGCCAACCACTTTACAGGATGTACTGAGTGCTTTTTATCATGGTACCATTGCTGTAGGGATTGTTGTCGACTGATTTATAGGGTCCTCTTGATCTCACACTTGACAGAATTCACTGGATGTATTTTATTATGACTTCAACACTAGAGATATGGCAATAAAAATGATGATAAAATAAATAAAAAGTCTAAGTATAGTCTTTATTTAGTTTCTATTAGTGACCAACACTGTTTAGTGAATTCCATCTGACCCATGCAAACATAGAAAAGTAGGTGTTAAAATGATGATGACTGCTTTACTATCATTAGGAATTTGTTGGTCAATAATTGTTTGACTTGTAATTAATCTTGGTGATTGATTTTAAAATGTGTGGTTGAGGAGCTTGGTTTCCGATCATATGGTCTCAGGTTCAGTCCTACTGTGTAGCATCTCAGGTAAGTGTCTTCTACAATAATCCCAGGTCATTCAATGCCTTTTGAGTGGATTTGGTTGGCAGAAACTGAAAGAAGCTCAGTGTGTAGGGGTGTATAATGTGGGTGTTCCCATGTCTTGGCATCATCTGATAGTTATAAATGAAGCATCACTGTCATACAAATGATGTTCATTTCCTGTCATCTGTGGAAACCATGCCTCATCATCATCATTTAACATCCGTTTTCTATGCTGGTATGAGTTGGACGGTTTGACAGGAGTTGACCAGCTGAAGGGCTGTTCAGGCTCTGTCTGTTTTGGCATGGTTTATATAGCTGGCTGCCTTTCCTAATGCCAACCACTTTACAGAGTGTACTGGGTACTTTTATGCAGCATCAGCATGGGAGCATTTTATGTGGCACTAGCACCTACGAGTCCGCAAGATTAGGGATGCTCAGCTGAAGAGGGTTGCAGGGGACGAACTTGTATGCAAGGGCAACCATGCTTTTACTTAGTTTGACGTCTTTTCAAGCATAACAAACCACCAGGAGTCTCAGTCTCCTGTCATCTCTGCTATGTGTCTCAATGTCTGTAGATCCTTTCTCATCACTTCATTCCACATCTTACCATGGAAAATATTACCTTGTTTAGAAAGAGGCAAGGGTTAGAGTAGGAGGGACATCCAAACAGAAAATCTGCCTCAAAAAATTATGTCTGACTCATGCTAGCACTGAAAAGTAGATGTTAAATGATGATGCCCCACCCTATACAACAGGGGGTAACCCTGAATCTCCTACTTCACTGCACTCCTTATCACTCTCTCACTAACCCACAAATGCTACTCTCTCTATTTCTCTTCTATTACTCCCTTTCCTGGCCCTGTTTCTGTTATTCTCCTCTTCACAGTAAACCTGTTCGTCTGTCATATTTTCACTTCTCAGAATCTTACCTAAAGTCACCACTCTCTCAGTCACTATGGAAAGGAAAAAACACTGCAAAATAATTGGCATTAGGAAGGGCATCCAGCAGTAGAAACCATACCAAGAGCATGGTGTAGTCCTGCCTGTTGGATCGTGCCCAAGATCCAACACACAGCAGCATGCAAAGCAGACAGAAAAGGGTGACAGTGACGATGATGATGATAATGGTGGTGACTTAAGGCTTCTATTAGACAAACTAAGACCTAAGTAGGCACAGGCATCGCTGTGTGGTAAGAAGCTTGCTTCCCAACCATATGGTCCCAGGTTCAGTTCCACTGCTTGGCACCTTGGGCAAGTGTCTTCTACTATAGCCCCAGGTCAACCAAAGCCTTGTGAGAAGATTTGGTAGACAAAAACTGGAAGAAGCCCGTAGTGTGTGTGTGTCTGTCTGTCTGTCCCCCACCACTGCTTGACAACTGGTTTTAACGTGCTTATCTCCTTAACTTAGAAGCTTATCAAAAGTGACCAACAGAATAAGCACCAGGCTTTAAAAAAATCAGTACTGGGGCCAGTTCATTCAATTAAAATTTCTTCAAGGTCGTGCCCCAGTATGGCCACAGTCTAATGACTGGAACAAGTTAAAGATAAAAGATAAGTAGTCTACCTTAAACTTCAGTTATATCATTAAACAGTTCCCATTGGGTTAATATTGTCTTAATACATAATTAGCATTGACAATGTTTTGCTAAACATTGATAATGTTTCCCACTAACGAAATGAAGGCGTGTAAATTAGTGGCTAGGATATTCGGTCCACGATCGTGAGTTTGTGAGTTCTATTACTGGCGGCACATCGTGACACTTTCTTTCGCGTTGCTCCAGTTCACTCAACTGGCAAAAATGAGTATAACCCGGGTTTGAAAGGGCCAACCTTGTCACGCTGTATCTCCCTGAGAACTACGTTAAGGGTAAGCATGCCTGTGGAGCGCTTAGTGCGTAGGTTTCACGAGCTAGTTGATCGGATTAACTGGAACCCTCGTCTCGTAAATGACAGAGAGCCAGTCGTAGTCAATTACTTTGATAGTCGCTGATTCTAGCTGCTGCTCATTGTGATGTAATATTGTAGGTCACTTTGGCTCAGCGTTTTGGTAGATCAGTTGAAGATCTAAACCAGGTTAAACTTTCTATTGTCTTTGATGTGGTTCAATTCAAAAGTAGAATGCAAACTGTTGAAACGAACTCTGTCTATACTTGTATTGTGGAGTTAAGTAGTAGCTTTAATGAGACAGAGGTAAGAAAAGCCGAACAGAACGTTTAAAAGTTGGTCTCTTGTCTTCATCGTAAATGAAAAGTTGATGACATGGTTGAGAGCAATAAGAACAACAGAAAAATAAGGTCGAGGCCGAGATCTACTGTAAGCAAACGGAAAAGTCAGCATGTTGGATCTAGATAGCGTTTCTCGGTACAAATTAAGCAGTTGACACAGAAATTGATCAGAAGAATGCACATACGACCACAGATTTGTTCAATTAAAGCTGACCTCGGCTTAAATATCGATAACCTCTTTTTTTAACATTGTTATCATTCATGGAAGGCACCAATCATTTATACCATAATCTACATTTCAAAATATCCACATATCTACGTAAACCAGAGCCACTATATCATGTGGATATTCGTATAACAGAACTAAGATACACACGTCCCATATATCATTGTGTACAGACCCATATATATGTGATACATCCACTATATCATAAACCTTCTGTATAAGGGAACACACATACAACGCATACATACCGTTGTATACACTCGTTTATGTTATCACATCATACAGCTATATTTTAACCAGCCAATGAAGATGTTCTACATGGTCACTCAGCCAGTTAGAAATAACAACCAAATCTCTCGCTAATCATATTTCTACTTAAAAGACGAATTAAATACTGCAATCCTACATACTTAAAAAAGACGACTGGAATACCTGTGATCTTAACTTTGCTTGACCCGGGCCGTCCTTGGGCTAAATAACAGTAATAGTACCATCCTCCAATATAATATCCTACTACATCAAGAAATGATAAGCCGAGAAATATCACCCAACTCCCGATGTTAATGAAAATATTTTGTGCACTTCTTCCTCCCCCCACTCTTTAGAAAACAAAATAGTTTTGTATCTATTGATTGTCAGTAAGCTCTGATAGATTCGAAAGTAATGGGAACGAATAGATACGTTACTGCTTGGATACTTACTATTTTCACTGGACCCCATCTGTTTGGAAGACATCAGCATCGATCAACAAATGTTTTGTTTGCTGATTTCTATAATCAAGAGCCTGCATTCTTGTTAGATTCGTCGGTCTGTTGGAGTAGCTTCGACTGAAGGGATACACAATAAGGTCGAAACACCTCGGTGTTTTAAAGTCCTCTAGCTTTAGTGAATCTTGCATACGTTATGACCACATACTGTCTAAAATGAGACGTTCTCCATTGATGAAATGCAAAAGCAATCAACATATTCATGTTCGAATCTACTAGAACATATTAAGAATGAATAGATACAATATTGTTTGGATTTTCGGGATTCTGCATGCACGTCATGAACTAGAATAGTTTTATTTACTTCCGTATAATTAATTCTTCTCTCTTCATGATGGCGGTGAACAAGTTTAAAAAGTTTGAAACGATCGAAATTTTATCAAACACTAGTAGCTAAGCCCGGTTTCACCCGGTCAGAGAACGACGCGAAGAGAGAAACGAAGACATAAAAAAGAGGAAGAAGTGGATACGAAGTGGTGTTTGGGCGACGGATCTTGGTAGAAAAAAAGAATGTCATGGTGAGTTAGTAAGGAGAACAAAGTAAGACTGGACTTACGTGGGCTGGCAGGTTGTAAATTTTTCCCGAGAAATAAAGCAAATAATCACCAAATGCATTGTTAAAAATCTGCAACTCGATAGCAAATATCTCCAAATTGATTAGAAATGCATAAATTTAATAATAACAATGTTTTTGAGATTCCGGTTCAAATGACATGAGTGTTTTTGTTTCACTTTTG
>NC_068982.1:78334486-78339665 GCF_001194135.2 Octopus bimaculoides | reverse complement strand
TAAATAGTGGAGGAGATATGATGTTGCTGTGGGCTGGAAGTATGCAAGAAGGTAAAAAAATTTTTGACTAAAACACAACCGGGACCCTAAGTAAGGCATGTGTAAAATTTGAATGAAATTGGTTGTGTAGTTCTGGAGTTTTAGGGATTCACACAGACACACACACACACACACACACACACACACAGACATACATTCTCAATTTTATATATATATATATATATATATATATATATTACAATTTATCTCCCATCCTACCACTTTTTTTTTTGTCAATTTTCACAGACAACTCCCTTCTATACTGGCCATAACACTATGTCACATCATAATGGTAAATAATTTTATAACCAATTCAATTTTGATGTAGGGATTCAAGGAAAGTGTTATGTATTGCCGTGGCTAACCATTGTCGTCTTTAGGCCACAAGAAGAACCGAACTCTGTACTGCAGGTCGATTAAATATTTGGCACTATGCGTAGTGTTCTCTCTACTTACAATGACGAGATGTTCTTACTTTACAGTCCTCCGTCCATCATTAGAAACTCTATGCTATTTGCACAAAAATGACTTGACTGACTGTTGAGACAGGATCTTATTTTTGATGGGACTGCCGTTAGTGTCAATGCCTCTGGCCTTTGCAAATTTTCCTTGAATGGTAAGACTGATGTTATTTATGTTCCTCCCAAACCTTTGTAAGTTAACACTTGTGGGGAAAGACATGAGTATGGAGGAAATTCCAGAGGGTAGATGTTCTGGGAAGGAAGGACTAGTTCAGAACTCGGTGAGTGGGGTGAGCAGAATTGTAGGTGAGGAAATGGAACGGTTGAGTCTCCTCTCTCATATCACATCATACAAAGTAGCACAGGCCAATGAGGGATTCTTACACTTTACTCTAGAAACAGCAGCCAAATATTCCCCAAATCATATCTTATCGTCTTAAAAAAAGGAAGTACACATTGAATAATATGTGGTGTAAAACGTCTGTGAAAAAGTTATGTTAGTCATAGTTGAAACGTCTTTTTTTAAGCTACAAGATCGACATTTATTTAAGACATCTTGAATAAAGCAACCCTATCCACCCTAACGTGTGTTCATATGTCTAATATTACACCAACTTATGTACGTCTGTCTTATATTACACCAAATTATTGCATCAACATTTAGATTCGTTGACATAAATTCTTCGAAGTGGTGCAGCTGTCTTGAAAAGTTTGCATTTCAATTGAACAGAACTTCCTGAGGGTGCCATTACTGATGTCAAGAATCTGAAAGATGAAACCTATCCTGGCAATACAAATTACTTGCATTGTCAAACAACGGAAACTGGATGGTCGAATGGACGTGGAGAAATAATTTGTTTGTAGAAATTGTTGTCAACAATTTGAAAAATGGTTTAAGAATTGTCTGTACAAATACGGAAAATGTAGGAAAACACGCTAACTTAATTTTCTTCTTACTCCCCTCCTTCTCTCTTTAATACAGTCTCTTTGCATCTCTATAAATATCCAGCTGTCTGTCTGTCTCTCTCTTTCCTTTGTTCTATCGGCTTCTTTTATTCCCCCCTCTCTTTGGTACCGACTCTCTCTTTCTTTCTCTTTCTCTCTCTATCTCTGTTACTGTCCGCCACAGTTTCGCTTTTAATTCTATTCCGCACACACAACTTCCCCTCTCCCCACCACTTCTCCTTTATATCTATTTTTTTTACGACATACACTGTCTCAAAGATACGAAAAAATGAAGTACACATTGAATGATATGTAGTGTAAAACGTCTGTACAATGTCTGTGAAACAGTTGTGTTGGTCACAGTTGAAACGTCTTTTGTTAAACTACAAGATCGACATTTATTTAACATAGCAAACACATCTTGAATAAAGCAACCGTGTTCATCTGTTTAATGTCACACTTCATCGAATATGGCGGTCAGCCCTTACGGCGATCCAATCAATATCCTCAACTATATGTTCCAGAACCATCTATTATCACCAAGTCCCCAAATCCTTGTACCAATGAGCCGAATTTGTTATGAACACACTGTCGTCGTAAAAGGGAGAAGCTATTTTCCTGTGAAATGCATAACAGCGACCAGCATATTTTGAGTTTGAATCTGCTGGAACATATTGGTTTCAAATTTTGACACAAGATCAGCAATTTCAGTGGAGGGGGTATCGACCCCAGTGATCAACTGGCACTTATTTTATCGACCCCGAAAGAGTGGAAGGCAAAGTCGACCTCGACGGAATTTGAACTCAGAACATAAAGACAGGTAAAATACTGCTAAGTATTCTGCCAGCTCATCACCTTAATCTAGTGGAACATATTAAGAATAAATACGCAAATCACCATTTAATTTTTATCTTATAACAGGAATCTAACCAACTTATGAACCATATGATGATGTATCCTCCTTTTTCAAAGAATAGCAACTTCTGCGACATTATCAATTACTTTATCTTTCCCATTTTCAATATGTCAAAGAAGATAGAAATTTTTGTGAAAAAAAGACAGTTCCTTCAATAATTCTAATTGTTCTCCTTTCTCCGTGACCACTAGGACAGATTCTAGAAACACTCTTAAATTACTTGAACTTCTTCACCCAACTGTTATCCTTTCTACTCATCACAAGTTCTTACCAGCGCAGTTTTCCCTCTTGCGCATTACAACTGATTTCTCCGAGCCCCCTTTTTGTTTATTCTCAACTCCTTTTTATTACATCGTTCGTGTATGCTGCCATTACACATCCACCTGGACACGCTCTCTCTGTTTCTTGTGAATCTACAAGGGGTCGACACATTTTCTTGACGCTTCGCGATAAATACATTTGTAGAGTAAAATATTCCTGCTGTGATTCGACTCTGGGCGTATGTAAAAATCTTAGTAGTATTTTGTGAAAATTTTATTAAAATCATGCCACAATATTTTTCGGACAGCACCACTCTACTTCAGAAGTCCAAACACTCGCCTTTCTTTTTGCTCACTTGCACTATTCGTTCATTATACCAGACAAACATGCTCACTACAACATCTTTTGTTTCTATAAGTCTTCTTTGGCTCCTAAAACCCATTTCCAATAGTATATATGCTGTGCCAACATTTCTCACATATTTTCAATTATGTTGAAATCATTGCAGTAGACTTATGTTCATGTTTTGCATCCATTCTTTGATTGTTTTTTTTTACACATGAATGCTGTTGGAAGATAAAATTATCCCTCATTTCTTCTTTAAAACGGGGGAAGGCTCTCGTTTGTAACAACTGGATGTAACTTCGGCTGTTCTGCCTTCCTTTCAGCCATTCTAACCAAAAATATCCACTTGAAAAGACCATGCCCTCTACTATTACTCCACCTCTGCCCATCTGACTTTTATTCAGCATCACTGGTTCACCTTTCCTTGACCAACAATACCAGCCGTTGGGTCCATCGAACTTAAATCACTTTTCGTCGGTAAAAATTACTTAGGTAAAATCAACAGAAGTAGTTAACAATTTTGCCTCATGTTTTTTTGCTTAAATGAATTTTCTTGACCTTTCCATACTTGTATCCAATTTCTTTCAGCATTCTTTGAACAGTTCGAATATTTACATCTATTTCACATTTGTCCTCCACCTTCTGTATCATTACCATTTCTCCAGCTACCCGTACACGGAACTAAGTCATCTTCATTTGCTTTTGAGTTCTCTTCTCAAGCGACATATTCTTTCCTCTTTTCTTCCGGTTATAGTCATTCTTTAACACATATTCCACTGTAGACTTCGAAATGTTCAAATCAACAGTTATTTTTTTCTCAAGCTTAGGCCATCTCTCTTCCTTCAAAATAAAGAACTTATTTCCTTTGAATGCTTTTTCATCCGAAGGTTTCTTCAAGGATAATACTTATTGAACTATTGCATGCTGCCTTTGAACACGAAAATTTTCATAAAAAATGCTAAAGTAAGCATTCTGCTATGTCCGAAAAATAATGTCATGTAATTTATACCAAAATATGTAAAAACTGAAACAAGCATCTTACTTTCAGTCAATTTGAAGTTCACAAGTACCTGCTTAACTGCTCTAAGTAACTCCACGAAATAACTTTCCAGAAATACAATGTTTCAGGTGTCCAAAAGAAAAGAAAAAATTGTCCACCTGTACGTGTTTTCAATAACTGACGCATCATGTGACCAGTGTGTGGTCTCCCTTCCTGGCTTCAAGATTACAAGAGGGGCGAACTATTGCTTAGAATAAAAGTACAACAGGGTGCCCTTCTGGCATAATATTGAAGCCAGAACTATTTCACTCTGTCTCTGTCTATCTGTCTGTCTTTGACTCTCTCTCTGCTCGTCTGCCTGTCTTTGTCTGTCTGTTTCTCTCTTTCTCTTTCTCTCTCAATCTATCTATCTGTCTGTCTGTCTTTGTCTGTCTGTCTATCTATCTATCTAGCTAGCTAGCTCTATCTACCTCTAAGACTCCGATGAAGTCATGAGATGTACTGACTTTCAGCTTTTGGTGCACAGGTAATGAAAATGATTAGGTAACCAGTGTTCTTAAGTCATTCATTTATCCTTTTCTACTCTAGGCACAAGGCCTGAAATTTTTGGGGAGGGAACCAGTCGATTAGATCGACTCCAGTACGCAGCTGGTACTTAATTTATCGACCCCGAAAAGATGAAAGGCAAAGTCGACCTCGGTGGAATTTGAACTCAGAAAGTAAAGACAGGCGAAATACCGCTAAGCATTTCGCCCGGCGTGCTAACGTTTCATTATTTTTTTATTGCCCACAAGGAGCTAAACATAGAGTGGACAAACAAGGATAGACAAAGGTATTAAGTCGATTACATCGACCTCAGTACGTAACTGGTACTTAATTTATCGACCCTGAAAGGATGAAAGGCTAAGTCGATCTCGGAGGAATTTGAACTCAGAACGTAACGACAGACGAAATACCGATTTCTTTATTATCCATAAAGGGCTATACAAAGAATTTTTTAAGACATCGCAAAACATAAAGACAGTACAAAACGCAAACATAAAATCGGGGTAATTAAAATAAAATGATAATATGCAAGAATGAAAAAAATGAGGCGCAATGTCCACTCGATCCCCGAAGTCGGGTGGTTACATTTATCCAGTTTTTCACTTTTTCGTTCAACGTCATGTAAACATTTTAACGGTTTTGCAACTCAAAAAATTGAAATACTCG
>NC_068982.1:78332878-78333973 GCF_001194135.2 Octopus bimaculoides | reverse complement strand
ATTTCCTCAGTGTGGTCTACAATTTTTTCCTCCTCTGCTTGTGCTTTCTCTTGCTGTGGCTGTGTGAACTCATATAGGGGGCATTTGGTCTTCATATGACCTCTCTCCCCGCATATATAACAATTTGGTTTTCTTCCCTCGACTACGACATTTAACGTTTTCTCGTCCTCCACTTCTATCTGGTAGGGAATTCTTTCTATGTCCTCGAATGTGGCAAAAAGCCAAATTTCGAGTCCAAATCCCCACCATTTGCACACTTTTGTTTTCGCCACTGGTCCCAATTCCGGCTCCTCCTTGGTTGCAGCCAGCACTGTTGCAACCAACCACTCTGGTTTAATATCTGGTGTAACTCTGGGAATTCGTATTTTCACACTTCTTCTTCTTCCTCTATAGCTTGGTAGTAATGCTATTTTCTCATTTCTTAATATGTTGGTTGCATGCTTGGTTGACTCTTCTATAGTGGCGAACCTCACCTCAACCGTACCGAACTTTCTTCCTCTGTTGATGTACGTGGCTTCATTGACAATTTCACCCAGGCACTATTGGTATCTTCGTCCATAATGGATATATTGTACTGTACACTTCGATTAATATATGTGTACGTGTGTGTGTATCTCAAGTTTTGTTGGAACTCTTGGAATCTTGCATGGGTAGCGGGCTTGCTGCCTGCAGCCTTCGATATCATGCTATTTGTTCCCTTTGTAGTGACAACTTATAGCAGACGACTGTTATATGTTCAATGTCCGGAGTTTAATCCACGCATGCGCAGGGACTAGTTCCGAAAGGAATACAGGAAGAGTCTCTTACGCATACGTAGAGTTCGACACCCAGCTTTGGCGCCTTTTCTCAGTCTCTTCGTTGACTGATCTCCGTCGAGCCAAGACGTCCAACAGAGCACTCTCACATGTCAGCACCAGAGCTTCACAAATAACCACGGAAATCATTCAGAAGGCGGCTCAGTAACCGAGGGCGACGAGCTACCGAATTCCCTCCAAGCGTGAACTGAATTCCACTGGAAATAAATATTGTTATGTTGTTCAGAATCTGCGTTCCGTTGTTTCTTCTAGAAATTTAATGTACGGAAGCGGTGTACAC
>NC_068982.1:78326694-78331424 GCF_001194135.2 Octopus bimaculoides | reverse complement strand
AAAATATAGTACCGATCAAGCACTGGCCTCGATATAATCGACTTGGCCCTTCCCTATAAAATTGCTGGCCCTGTGTCTAATTCAGAAATGAAAAAAAAATTGTCGCCAGGGAACTGATAATCAAGGGAGGTAACTAATTATCTTACAGAGTTACTTACCTTGGAAGCTGATATCCTTCATTCTATTTCAAATTTTCTTCCTTGTTTCCCACTTTTCCCAAAATAAACTACGTACGAAGCGGTACCCAAAAGAAACCGGAATTTTGCAATGTTATTTTATCTACTTAGTTTTACATGTTTATACTTTTATCACCTTCAAAGTATTCTCCATTTGAAGCAACGCTTTGGTCCAGAGGCGTTTTCCGCTGTTCGAAGCAGTGCTGGAACTCTTGTGCAGTGATGTCTTTTAATCCCTCTGTCATTTTTTTTTTCTTCACCTCTCTCACATCTGGAAATTTTGAAGCACCAGCTTTCATCACCAGTGATCAACTTCAAATTGTTCTTTCAATTCACGACACACATTCAGTCGTGACCGTTTTCGAAGCGAGGCATAAATTTCGCCGCAACTCTTTTCATTCACTATTCCTCGCTCAAGATTCGTTGACAGGAGTTCCAGAATACACCAATCATATCAACAAGTTCGTCAATTGTTCAGTGACAGTCCTCCAAGATCAGTTCCTGAATTTTCATTATGTTTTCATTCGTTCGAGAAGTCGACGGTTGCCCTGAACGAGGTTGGTCTTCAAGCGTGAAAAACACTCGCAAACTTGTGTTTTGCTTATGGCAGCGTCCTTGTAAGCTGTTTGAAGTATAACTGTTTCGGCCGCCATTTTCCCCAGCAGAAAACAGAATTTCATAGAAGCACACAGTTCCTTCGTTTCAGCCATCGCAAAAATCGACGAAGAGGGGAGAAGCACTGCAAAACAAAAGTGCACCACGTGGCAGTACGACTTCACCTGACGACGTCGGTCGGCAGATTGATGACTGAAGGTCGCATCAAGTGGCTTCTAGTGGCGGAAGCCTGAACTACAACGGGCTTGTCCCACAGAGAACGTTTCTGGTCACTTTTAGGTACCTCCTCGTAAAAGGTGTTATAGTCGGTATCGTTTGAAGGTATTCACCTATTGAAGCAGTTATTCGGGGCCCCCTACAGGTCTAGGAAGTTAATAATCTATAGATGCTGTTGCTTACCGTTTATAAATATCATAGGCCCAAGTGTATTAGCTTGCTCGGGGTCTTTATAAATATTCCCCTGTTTTGCCATCGCTGAGCTATTTAAAGTGTGTCGACTTCATTTGTATTTCAACAATTCCATTGGGAAGTAAAGTTATTAGACTTACTAAACAAACATGTTGTAGTTGGTCCTCATTGCAATGGATGCTGCTCCAACCTCGCCTTTCTCTACTGAAAACCACAAATATTATTTTCTAAGACTATTTTTTACAATTTTGTTTTTAAATTTTTCACTATTAGAAAAGAAAAAAAAATGAAAATCATTATCATAATCTTCGTATTTTTAAATGTTTAAAAAAACGAAGTTTATGATTCTGAAAATTCTTTTTTCGGAATTTTGTTGCTGATTACTTCGCCTTATCTTTCTACTTTCAATTTGTAATCAGAACCCTAAAAATACTCCAATTCTTAATAAAGAATGACTTCCTTTTTAAATTTTCTCTTTTCAGAATTCGAACTTCATAAATATCAATTACATTTTTTAAATTGAAATTTCATAAATACTAAATGTTTTAGGATGCCTCCCTTCATCACTTGTATGAAAACATGGCTAGCATATATCATTTAAAAATATTTTAAACATGCTATTAGTGCTAATCATTATTAGTTAGCTTTCTTGTTCAGAATACGATATTCTGGAAGCTATCTAAAGTCATGCTGCAGATGAATACCCTCTCTCAGTCACCTTACCTTAAATATATTGCTTTTCTGGGCATCAACAATGTTAAAGTGGATTTTCCACCCATTGCAGTGCCCAACTGGCTGAGAGTTGTCAGCGCTTGCAGACATTCCACTTTCCAAGTACTTCTCTTGATCTCTGTTTGACTCAGGACTTCAACTCTGTCAAGGAGATGAGCTGGTGGTTGTGGTGGTGTTCGAAGTGTTTGTAGCAGTGGTCATAATGTAGTGCTTTTTGCCTTGTGGCTTTTACTTTTCTTTCCAATTTTTGTGTGGACAAAGTTTGTTCTTTGTTGTTGATTTATTTTCTTTTAGTCTTTTCTCCTTTTAGTTTTTTGTTTTCCACTTCCCGTCCTGATCAGACTCGCCACATATCTAACCGTTTGGAATTGGTAAGTGGCATGTCATGTACTGGAGTTACCATAATTGCTATGGTGGAAATTGGTGTTGCAGTGGTTGTTGTCGGATTTTCTGTTGTTTCTGTTGATGCTGCAATTCGTGTTGGTGATGGTGCTGTTGTAGCTTTTTGGGCCTTGATGGCTGTTGTTAATGGATTCCTTGATATAAGGAGAAGAGAGAGTTTCTTCTCTTTCTCCTTCAATTTAGACAGAAGGCTTTTAGGTGGTCGAAAGGCAGATGTGACACTTGACCTTCCTTCCTTCCTTCCTTCCTTCCTTCCTTCCTTCTTTCCACTTAACAGATATGAGGAGGCTACCAGATGTCTGGGATGGCATCCACATTTGACTGGTTTGGATGAAGAAGTTCATTCTTAACCAGTTCTCTTTTTTTGTCTGGTAGACTTTGAGGATTTTTGCATTTTCCTTGATGTTTAACATGACCACAGCAGTTAACCACGGAATAGCTATTTCTGGCAGCACCTGCTGGACATGGATTCCTGCAAGTCTCTGGCAGCAGTAGTAAAGAACTAACACGAGATCTTCACTTACCAGGATTTTTAGAGAAATAATGATAATATTATTGTCAATAACATGCTTCAATTTTTCTGAAATTGAATAAAATAAAAAAAATAGCGATGAATACTCACATACTTGTATATGATAAACAAAATGAATGCCCTGATGCAGTACCAGGCAGTGGCTCTCATGGATTTTGATTTTAACTGACTGGAAGTGTTATCGTATACATTGTTTTGTTTTGTTTTGTTTTGTTTTGGTATAAAAGATGGGCTACAGCAAATATTCTGCTCAATACCACAGATTTGCTCGTTAGTTGTTTCACCTTAAACAGTTGAGCATGTCCCTTGGTGGCTAACGACATGTGCATCTCTGATCACGAGCAGAAGTAGTAGAGGAGCATCATAGCCATGTATTGAGAGGAATTCTTTGGGGTTTGGATAATTCACCTTTGGAAACATGGGTGTTTCGTTCAACATCCTTAAACAACCCTTATTCAGGAACCTTTTGAGCTGGATGGGCTACTTGACCTGAAGAAAATTCTAATTGGGCCCCACCTGCAAGGTCATGCGCTGTTTATCTTGACATGAGGTCACCATGTCGCGCACATATGGTTGTGATGCATGTGCTTGGTGTATCCTTATCAGACGGGTAGTCATGATAGGTATACTGGGCTTCGTATATGTTACCTCAGTGCCACTTTGATGGCATGCATTGCTCTCTCACTCAATAATAACAACAACAACAACAACAATAATAATAATAATAATAATAATAATAATAATAATAATAATAATAATAATAATAATTATTATTATTATTATTATTATTATTATTATTATTAATAATAATAATAATATGTCGGCATTATAAAATCAAAACCGCTGACAAATGGTATAAACACCATCCTGAAGCTGTGACTGAGGGAGAAAATGTATCCTTATCTGACAGGTAGTCGTAATGGATATACTAGGCTTCGTATAGTTGTACCTCAGTCTCACTTTGATGGCATGCACTGCTCTCTCAGTCAATAATAATAATAATAATAATAATAATAATAATAATAATAATAATAATAATAATAATGGTGGTGGTGGTGGTGATGATGATGATGATATTTATTTATTTTTTAACTCAGGTTTTGCAGAAACTCCTACAATCTTGCATGACTTGAGTGCTACCAATGGTACTATGCTATTTGTTCTCTTCAACTATCTAATGCTTTCCGGTTGATTCAGGCTGTGCCAAGGAGGCACAGTTTTGTAACAGTTCTACTGGAAACCCTACTCTTATTTTCTTTATGTTCCTCCCATTATCTTTTGATACTGTCCCCAAGGCCCTAGCAATGATTGGCAGTATCTTCACCTTTCTCATCTTCCATAGTTGGACTATTTCAGAGGATTGTGTAGGTCTACTTTCTCATCTTCCTTCTTAACTGTCCATGGGTCAAATGGGCATGCAACATCAATTATAAGCACATGTGGTTTACTTTGTCTTTGTTGTGCTGAAGCATCTGGTCTGTTTGAATTGGGAAATCCCACAGGAATTTGCAAGTCTCCAATTCAGTCACTCTCCATAGATTGTGGTCGCACCGAATTTTACCTCCTCCTTACACCTACTTTTCACAGTTTCCAACCCCAAAATTATTATTATTATTATTCAGTAGTTTTATTTTTATAACGTGCTTTCACTTCACTACCGAGCGCAGCTCTGTGCGCCTTGGGTATGTGCTGTGGTTTGCTGTGGTGCTCTTATGTTTACTGTATTGAAAGTGTTTTGCGTAGGATGTGTGCAGTACCCAGTAGTGCAATTTTCTGTATGTTATATATATTTGTAAGTCCTGTTATTTTTGTTATGTATTTGTCTGAATATTTTTTTATTATACCTAAGGCACCTACTATGATAG
>NC_068982.1:78320733-78326353 GCF_001194135.2 Octopus bimaculoides | reverse complement strand
GTTGGCATAGCTTCCAGTGTATATAGGTCCCAGCTCTGTCGTGTCTGTGGATATATTCCTTCTTAGCCAGGACTGGGCAGCCAGAGATAATATGATTTATTGTTTCTTGTCGATCTCCACATATTCTACAGTTACTTGTTATATTTCTTTTCATTATGTGTTTTTGGTAATTTCTGGTGGGGAGGCTTTGGTCTTGTGCAGCAATTAAAAATCCTTCAGTCTCTGCTTTGAGTCCTGAGCTTCTCAGCCATTGCTGGGATTTTTCTCTGTCTATTTCTTTCGCATTTAGTTTAGCCCAGTATTTACCATGTAGGGGCTTTTCTTGCCATTATTATTATTATTATTATTAAGGCAGTGAACTGACAGAGTTACCAGCACAGCAAAGAAAATGCTTAGCCTATTTCTTTTGACCCTTTGCATTCTGAGTTCAAACCTCTCAGTTTAACTTTTCATCTTTTCAGAGTTTATGGGTTGATAAAATAAGGTACCAATCAAGTACTGGACTCTATGTAATCATATTATCTCTTCCCAAAAAATTGTTGGCTTTATTCCAGAATTTGAAACTATTATTATTACGATCCGGCATGGTTGCCTCCTCTCGTCTCTCTTGTACGTACTGACTCTCGATCCACTAATACACAAAGTGGAGGCGTTGAGAGGCATCCTACGTGACCTAGGATGTGGGAGATGCGTGTTGGCATATGCCGACGGTGTCACCTTTAGTGATGTCGGATCATAAACACATAGAAATGATCGGCACCGCTCTTAGGGACTACGAGGCGGTTTCAGAGGTGACAATTAACCAGGAAAAATCAGTGGGCTTGCGGCTCGGCACTTGGAGAAGTAAGTCCATGCCGTTCAACTGCGTCGTTGGGCGCTAGACGGACGGATCGGTTAAATTGCTCGATGCCTGGTTTGGTCCGGACCTCCAGATGAACAAGAACTGGGATGAGATAACGAGCAGAGTAATTACTCTCACCCAGAAATGAGCCGGGCAAAGGTGGCTAACGCGTATATCGCGTCCGTCGTCTACTATCGCTTGACCGTCGTGCCTTGTCCTGACCACCGTCTGATTACGCTGGAGCGTATACTCTTCCGCTTTTTGTGCCCCAAAAGTCAGGGTACCCATGTTTTTTTTCCTTGAGCAACCTCCGAACGTCTCCTCACGATTGAGGATCACACATTGTTGATTTTTAAAAATTTTGTTATTCTTGTTTACACGCAAAACCCTCACAACACACACTCACATATACAAGCACATGCTTTGTTTTGTCCTGTACTGTCCATAATGTTTTTCTTACTATAAACCTTTGTGGTTAATAAAGAAATAATAATAATTATCATTTTATTGTCTTCGCACAGCTTCTAACACTGGAGATGTACGACAGTGTCAGCCGTTCACTACCAGAGAACTAAGGCAACACCCCTTATTTTTCGAGCACCTTCCGGAGTATTCGAGCGGTTCCAAGCAGTGCTGCTTTCTGCAAGTGCTCCACCCTTATTGCAGCCCCTATTTGTTCTATGTACTCTTTATCGCAGCCCCTATTTGTTCCATCTACTGCTGCTACTACTACTACTACTACTACTACTACTACTACTACTACTACTACTACTACTACTATTATTATTATTATTATTATTATTATTTACTTTTAATCTGCATGTTTGTTACAATCACTTGCCGAGACACCCAGTGTCCCAGGAGGAGTGAGGGATAAGTTATGTTACAGTATGACTGAAAGCTTGGGGAGGGGAAGTGGCAGAGGCAGTAGCGAAATACCCTCATGTAATACAACAAAAACATTTAAATTGATTGGATTTTTCTAAGGATATGGGCAGTACTTGTTAGCACAATCTTTTGGATTTCTCGGAGATATGGTTCTGCTGGGATATTATCTAGATGTTTTTGACATCTCTTTTTTATCATACCTAGGACGCCCACAATAACAGGAACAGTTCTTGCATTAAGATGCCACATCTTTTGTATTTCAATTTCCAGGTCCTTATATTTACTTAATTTGTCAAATTCCTTTACAGATATATCAGTGGGAACACTTACATCTCTTTGTCTACAGGTATTTTCTTTTCTGTCTTTAACGACTATGTCTGGTCGATTAGCCTGGATCGTTCTGTCTGTGTTGACTGGAAAATCCCAGAGGATAGTGACATTTTTACCTTCAACGATTGGCTCAAGATGATGTTCATACCAGTAAGCAGGAGTGCTGATTTTGAAGTGTTTTCATATTTATCAATATAAATACTGTCCTATCCTATCGTGGCGATTTTTGTATTCATTTGGTGTCAGCACAGGACATCCCAAGACGAGATGGTCCATTGTTTCGTCAAATGTATCACAAAATCTGCATTTAGGGTCAGAACCGTTTCGAAGAACGTTAGCCTGAAAGCTTCAGTCT
The DNA here is from genome assembly GCF_001194135.2 of Octopus bimaculoides. Taxonomy (NCBI): domain Eukaryota; kingdom Metazoa; phylum Mollusca; class Cephalopoda; order Octopoda; family Octopodidae; genus Octopus; species Octopus bimaculoides. The sequence goes on along the minus strand of NC_068982.1, from coordinate 78,323,939 downwards.
TTGCTTACAGTCTTGAGCTTCTCAGTCACTGATGGGTTGTTGCTTGGTCTTCATCAGCATTTCGGCTTCGAAGTATATACTGTCCACGCAGAGGCTTCTGTCTCCACTGCTTCTCAATTTGTTTCTGCTCGTTCTTTTTCGCAGTCTGTTGTTGTTGTTGTTGTTGTTGTTGTTGTTGTTGTTGTTGTTGTTGTTGTTGTTGTTGTTGTTGTTGTTGTTGTTGTTGTTGTTGTTGTTGTTGTTGTTGTTGTTGTTGTTGTTGTTGTTGTTGTTGTTGTTGTTGTTGTTGTTGTTGTTGTTGTTGTTATTATTATTATTATTATTATTATTATTATTGAGTGAGAGAGCGGTGCATACCACCAAAGTGACACTGGGGTAAAATATACGAAGCCCATTATACCCATCATGACTACCCGTCTGATAAGGGTACACCAGGCACAAGCATCACAACAATATGTGCGCAACATGGTGATCTCATATCAAAATAAAAAGCGCATGACCTCGCAGGTGGGGCCCAGCTAGAATTTTCTTCAGGTCGAGTAGCCCATCCCGCTCAAAAGGTTCCTGAATAAGGTTTGTTTAAGGATGTGAGCGAAACACCCATGTTTCCAAAGGTGAATTATTCAAACCCCAAAGAATTCCTCTCAACACATGACTATGATGCTCCCCTACTACTTATGCTCGTGATCAGAGATGCACATATCGTCAGCCACCAAGGGACATGCTCAACTGGTTAAGGTCAAACAAGTGACAAGCAAATCTGTGGTATTGAGCAGAATATTTTCTGTAGCCCATCTTTTATACCAAAACAAAATATGTACATGACAACACTTCCAATCAATTAAGATCAGAAGCCATGAGAGCCACTGCCTGGTAGTGCATCAAGGCATTTATTATTATTATTATTATTATTATTATTATTATTATTATTATTATTATTATTATTATTATTAGTAGTAGTAGTAGTATAGACGTCGCCCAGTATACAATATCGTGAGGTTGTTGATTGAAGATATTATATCTACTGGGGGTTTGTACTGTTTGTCGAGTCACAGCAAGGATCTCAGGCAGACAGTACTTTACGCAATATGCGTGCAGTTCCAAGCAATGCCAACTTTTGCAATTCATCTAGATTGTAGGGCATTTCTAAGGTTTTCAGATGTTTTTTTCAGATTGGGTAGTATTGAACCCAATACTCCGATGACAATAGGGATAACCTTTATGTTCGACTCTCGTAGCTGCCACATCTTAGCGCTGGAAGGCAAAAGTCCTCTGGGACTTTGACTATTATTATTATTATATGTTTGACTTTTGCTTTGTAGTTGTACAAGTTGACTCCAAGTCTCACCCAGAGACCTCAAGAGACAAGTTAAAAGTTCAAGTAGGTGTCATACCTAGACTGCCATATATTTGGTTTTGCACATAGTATTGTTCTAGAGAAGTTTAAGAAAACATAAGAAAATTATAAGTTTGTTTTAAAATTTGAAATTACATAGACAGCATTTTACGTAGGATATGGAGAGTTCCCATGAGCACTATCTCTTGAATTTCTGCCATTTTGGGGATTCCTGGTATCTGAGCTATGTAGGAATCAGCTCCTTTTGCTATCATTCCTAGGGCATCTATGGCAACAGGTATTGTTTTAGTTTTGAGGTTCCACATTTTGCCAATTTCTATTTCAAGATCTTTATACTGGCTCAGTTTTTGGTAGGTCTTGACAGATACATTTTATATTGATTGGGACAGTCATATCAATGAGGAGGTATGATTTTTGTCTGAAGTCCTTCAATATAATGTCTGACCTATTCGCATCGATCTTTCCAGAGGAGTGAGATGTGATCATTTTCAAGAACTGGCGGTGGTTTGTGTTCCTACCAGCTTTTATCATGGGGCAGGTTCAGGTTGTTTGTAAATTACCCAGTCAATACACTGTGCTACTCTATCATGCATGTTGAGATACTCTATAAGCACAAGAAGACTGCACATGGAGACATGGTTTCACTTTGTTGTTTACATACACGACATGTTGGGCTACTGTCGTTCTTTAATATGTTGGCCTGGTAGCTCCTTGTAGGTAGGCATTGATCTTAGGCTGCTATGATAAACCCTTCTGTTTCTGATTTTAAGCCAGAAGACACTAACTATTGATTGGTAAAGGCTTTGTCAATATCGGCATTATTAGCTCTCCTTGGGTATTTGCCATTTTTAGTACGGGTTTTCATACGCTTAGCATTTTCTGTGCTTGTACGTCTATTATTATTATTATTATTATTATTATTATTATTATTATTATTATTATTATTATTATTATTATTGAATGAAAGAGCAGTGCATGCCATCAAAGTGACACTGGAGTAAAATATACGAAGCCCAGTATACCCATCATGACTACCCGTCTGATAAGGGTACACCAGGCACATTCATCATAACCATATGTGCATTATATGGTGATCTCATATCAAGATAAACAGCGCATAACGTAGCAGGTAGGGCTCAGCTAGAATTTTATTCAGGTTGAGTAGCCCAACCAACTCAAAAGGTTCCTGAATAAGGGTTGTTTAAGGATGTTGAATGAAACAGCCATGTTTCCAAAGGTGAATTATCCAAACCCCAAAGAATTCCTCTCAACACATGGCTATGATGCTCCACCACTACTTCTGCTCATGTTCAGAGATGCACATGTCGTCAGCCACCAAGGGACATACTCAACTGGTTAAGATCAAACAACTGACGAGCAAATCCGTGGTAATGAGCAGAATATTTTCTGTAGCTCATCTTTTATACCAAAACAAAACAATGTACATGATAACACTTCCAATCAATTAAGATCAGAAACCACGACAGTCACTACCTGGTACTGTATCAGGGTATTGATTATTATTATTATTATTATTATTATTATTATTATTATTATTATCATTATTATTATTATTATCATTATTATTATTATTATTATTATTATTATTATTATTATTATTATTAGTATTGTTGTTGTTGTTGTTGTTGTTATTATTATTATTGAATTTTATGAAAAGCTTTAGTTCCCTACTCAAATGAATTTGCCTCACTTGATAACAGGTTCAACCCCAACTCCTCCCTCCATCACACACCCTTGCCATTTTTATGATTGAGTGGTTTGTAACAGAAGGAAAATCCAGCTGTAAAAACAGTGGCTGGAATAACAAACAAATGTCTAAATTTGTGAA
>NC_068982.1:78318891-78320332 GCF_001194135.2 Octopus bimaculoides | reverse complement strand
CTATACAGATAGCAGAATTGAGCTAATGCACTAATGGTGTGCCAGCTCGCCACCTTTACAATAATAATGGTTTCATATTTGAGTACAAGGCCCCAGGGCTAGCAATTTCAGAGGAGAGAGTGAGTCGATCAAATCAACGCCAGTACTCAACTGGTACTTACTTTATCGACCACAAAAAGATGAAAGGCAAAGTCACCCTCGGTAGAATTTTAACTCAGGATGTGAGGATGAACAAAATGCTGCTAAGCATTTTGATCAGCGTGTTAACAATGTCAGACAAAATGCTTAGTGGTATTTCATCCCTCATTACGTTCTGAGTTCAAATTCTGCCGAGGTCAATTTTGCCTTTCATCCTTCGGAGATCAATAAAATTGCTGAAACCAACAAATTAAAAGACCAGGATGCATCATGGCGATGGCTTAACAAGGGTGACCTAAAAAAGAATACTGAAAGCCTAATCATCGCTGCCCAGAACCAAGCATTGAATATCAGCTCAGTAACAAAGAATATATAGGAATCTTGCAGGCGTGAAGTGGATTCGATCCACTATACCCAAATTTGAATTAACACTGCGTCAGATCTTTTCCCGTGGTGGAACAACGGTTTTGCACCAACCGTTACAAATATATACCACACAAGTGCAACGGACCTCTGCAGGATGTGTGGGAAGAGGGTCGAAAGCGTGACTCACATTGTTAGTGCATGTGAAAGTCTTGCGCAGAAATAGTACAAGCGTAGACACTACGAGGTAGCCCAAAACTTCCACTGGCTACTATGGCGTAAGTATGGATATGAGGTTACGGACGAAAAGGGGAAGGCAAAAATCCTCTGGGACTTTGATTTCCAGACAGACAAGGTATTAGAGCACCGAAGGCTAGGTATAGCAACCTTCAGGAGGGACAAACAAGTGTATCTAATAATTGATGTGGCAGCGCCAGGAGATCAACATATCATCATGAAAGAAAGAAAAGGTTGATAAACATGGAGACCTAAGAATTGAGATCGCTAAGATGTGGAAGCTACGAGAGTTAAACATAAAGTTTATCCCTATTGTCATCGCAACATTGGGTTCAATACCACCCAATCTGAAAAAACATTTGAAAACTTTAGAGATACTCTACAATCTAGATGCATTGCAAAAATCGGTATTACTTGGAACTGCATGCATATTGCGTAAAGTACTGTCTGCCTAAGGTCCTTGTTGTGACTTGACAAACAGTACAAACCCCCGGTAGACAAAATATCTTCAATCAACAACCTCACGATATTGTATACTATGCGACGTCTATAATAATAATAATAATAATAATAATAATAATAATAATAATAATAATAATAATAAAGCAAGACATGACAGAGTTGGCCAGTATTTACACTGGACAATATGTCAGCATTATAAAATCAAAACCGCTGACAAATGGTATAAACACCATCCTGAAGC
>NC_068982.1:78313289-78318583 GCF_001194135.2 Octopus bimaculoides | reverse complement strand
ATATAGCGGCGAAAGGATTTGACAAGATCAGTAAATATAAAGACTTGCTAATAGAAATTGAAAAAATGTGGCACCTCAAGGCGACTACCGTACCAGTGATTGTAGGATCTCTAGGAATGATAAAAAAAAGGTACTGAAACCTATTTGAAAATGATACCAGGCTTACCATCCCTACAGGAAGTGCAAAAATTCGTGCTAAGTGGAACGACTCATGTACTGAGAAGAGCATTATCGCTGTGAAAACAACATCCATTCATGAATTTTTTTTTTTTTCTTAATACATATTTTACCTGTGAATTTGCGTGTGTAAACTGGGAATGCATACAACGAGTTTCTCTGCCCTAGGTGTACAGAAAACACTCGGCGAGAAATGGAAGAAAATTTGAAGAAAGAAGAAAAGAAAAAAAACATAATAATAATCATAATAATAATAATAATAATAATAATAATAAATACTCTGATGTAGTACCAGATAGTGGCTCTCATGGATTTTGATCTTTACTGATTGCAAATGTTATCATGTACATTGTTTTGTCTTGGTATAAAAGATGGGCTACAGCAAACATTCTGCTCAATACCACAGATTTGCTTGTCAGTTGTTTGACCATAGCTAGTTGAGCAGGTCCCTTGGTGGCTGACAATATGGGCATTCCTGATCACAAGCAGAAGTAGTGGAGAAGCATCATAGTCATGTGTTGAGAGGAATTCTTTAGGGTTTGAATAATTCACCTTTGGAAACATGGGTGTTTTGTTCAACATCCTTAAACAAACCTTATTCATGGGCCTTTTGAGCGGGATGGGCTACTCAACCTGAAGAAAATTCTAACTGGGCCCCATCTGCAAGGTCATGCGTTGATTATATTGATACGAGATCATCATGCCGCGCACATATGGTTGTGATGTATGTGCCTGGTGTACCCGTATCAGATGGGTAGTCATGATGGGTATACTGGGCTTCGTATATTTTAACCTAGTGTCACTTTGATGGCATGCACTGCTCTCTCACTCATTAACAGTAGTAATAATGATCCTTTTTACTAAAGCACATGGCCTGAAATTTGGGGCGGGGAGACGGAGCTAGTCGATTACGTGAACCCAGTGTTTCACTGGTACTTAATTTATCGACCCCGAAAAGATGAATGACAAAGTCGACCTCGGCGGAATTTGAACTCAGAAGTAAAGACATGAAATACCGCTAAGCATTTTGCCCGGCGATCTAACGATTCTGCCAGCTCACCATCTTAAGTGCTTGTAATAATAATAATAATAATAATAATAATAATAATAATAATAATAATAATAATAATGATAATAATAATAGTAGTAGTAGTAATAATAATAATAATAATAATAATCCTTTCTACTAAAGGCACAAGTCCTGAAATTTGGGGGAAGGGGTAAAGTCGATCACAACGACCCCAGTATTTGTCTAGTACTCATTTTATTGACCCCGAAGGATGAAAGGCAAAGTTGACCTCGGCAGAATTTGAACTCAAAACGTAATGAGGGATGAAATGCCACTAAGCATTTTGCCTGGCATGCTAATGATTCTGCCAGCTCACCATCTTGATAATAATAATAATAATAATAATAATAATGATGATGATGATGATGATGATGATGATGATGATGATGATGCTGATTTCTTTTATTGGCCACAGGGGCCCAAAACATGGAGGACAATATCGAAGGATGAGTTACAGCACAAAAGCATGTAGAGTTAACATCAATTAAGGGGAGATACTACCAAATTAAAAGCTATAACAGAAGATATGTAATAGAAGGTAGAGAAATAAATAAATAATAGAATCCCTAATAGCGGGGCAGTCCATTTAGGGTAATCTGGGGTAAACCCTTCACAAAAAACTTGGCTTACTCTTCCATGTTCAACGCATGAGAAAGTGCCCTCTTCTAGTTTCTTTCCTCCTGCTTAGAAAAACATATTCAGAATAGATCCATACAGTCTCGCCAGTCTTGCCACTGTCGACTACCTTTGATAAACACACTAGAAGGCGACACCTCTCTCTCTATCCTCACCTTCCTCTTCAAATGATACTTGAAGAAATTGATGAGGGCTTGACCAGATAGGAATGTGCCTGTCTTCAAACCTTTCAGACGGGTCCACCACCCAGCCTCTTTTGCCACAGCCACTAAGCAGAAAAAGACCTGCCTTCTTTCTCTGCTAATGGAAGGTGGTGCGTCGATCTTCACAATGTACTCAGCAGACAGCTGAATTCATCTTACACGCGACAACAGCTGCTCCACACAATCTCACAACTCTCTAATGCACGGACATGGAATCATTGTATGCAAGATAGTTTCGTCCCTCTGCAAGTATCTCGAGCAGGTTCGGCTGTTGGCACTTCCATGCTTGAAGAGCTTGTCTCAGATGGACAATGCCCTTCTGTAACACCGCCGAGCCAAAGACTTTTGGAAATTGTCCATGATCTTTGAACCGAAGGTCCTCTGGAAGAGACTGCTCAAACTTCTTGTCGATGCCTAGATTCAATGCTAGACCATCATCACTCATATCCTCAACTAATCCCCTATAGAAATCTCGAGTTGTTTTCCCACTATCGGTTTTGTGCAGTTGGTACAATACAGTGAGCATCTGACAACATTCTAGATGCCAAACACCCAACCTGGGTCTACGTTTGACACATGACTGCAGTTCTGTCAATGAGATGAGCTGCGAAAAGACGTGTCGCATGAAAGACGCCCACACCAGTTCACTCTTATTTTCGTCGTCGTCGTCGTCCACATCATCGCAGTGATTTAAATAATTCTGTAGGTGCGACAGCCTCATAGCGTGGCGCCACATCATTAAGGAAGGCATCCCAAGACCACCACGGTGTGGGTGTTAACTGCAGATGGATTTTCTGATCAGCGGAACCTGACCCTTCTATACGAAAAACAAGCATTCCAATCTGGTCAGAGTTTTCTTAGGATAAGGCACGACGGCTAGGCAGTAGTGCACTACTAAGGCGATATATGCATTCACTACTTCCATCCGTCCTTTCAGAGACAGCTTCCTTTCTGCCCATTTCTGGGTGAGCTTGGCCACCCTAGTCATAACCTCTTCCCAGTTCTTATCTGCCAGGAGATCTGGTCCGAACCAGACTCCTAACACTTTCACCGGATCCTCCGTCCAGCGACAGAAATCGCTGCTAGTCGACTTGCCTCTCCAAGAGCCTAGTTTTAGATCTACTGACTTGTCTTGGTTTATGAGTGCTCCTGTGCATTCCTGATATTCTTCCAGTATGGTGTCAATCTTTTCTATGTGCGAAGAGTCCGACACCATGACAGTGACGCCGTCCGCGTATGCAGACACAGCTCTCCTGTGACTTAGTTCCAACGGGATACCCCTCCAATTCTCCATCCTTCGCAGCAAGGGTTCTAAAGTTAAAATATATAAAAACAGGGAGTATCCTTGGAGTACCGAATCTTCAATACTGAAAAGTTCCGAGGGGTGACCATTTAATTTGACAACCGAGCAGATGTCACTATATATTGTAGTGATCCAGCCTCTGAAGACGGGACCGAAACCGACAGCTTTTAGGACAGACACCAGATAGTGATGATCCACCTTGTCTCACTAGCACGAAATCCCGCTGCTGCGCCGATGGTTGTTGTTGTTGTTGTTGTTGTAGTAACATTTTTCTTTTTAAAGTTTATTGTGTTTTTCATTCTGTTGTGGGTGTTTGTGATGGTGTTGGTGAGCGTGATGCTTGTAGTGTTGGTGTTGTCATTAATGTATCTGTGTTTGCCGTTTCTTGGACTTCTCCCTTTTTCTGTGTCTCTTTCATGTTTTTTTTTTCTTTTTGCCTTTTGGGCTTCCCCTTCATCATCACTTTGATGCGTGGAGGAGTCCGTGTCTTGTATGTTTTCTTCTGGTGTTATTTGTTCTGGTTCTCTTGTAGTTGTTGTTGTTGTTGCTCCTGCTACTGTAGCTTCCGCCATTACTGCTTGTGCTACTTCCACTGCCACCTTTTTGTCTCCACTGCCTGTTTTGTCTCCTTGGGTTCAATTTCTGTTTCTATTCCCCTGCCTCTCTGTTGTTGTTGTTGTTCTTCTTCTTCTTGATTTTGTCGACTCATGGGTTGTGGTACTTTCGTTTGGACATTTCTTTTTGCGCTTCTCTTCTGGTTCTGTGGGTAGAAAAAGCGAAAGTGGCTCTTTGAACCACAATCGTGGCACCTCGGCCTTCTGATCTCCACGTTCATCACGTTCGAGTGAGAAATCAAGTCTGGGACTTTCTCTAACTGCTTTGGTTTCACGTAGAGAAGAACCTCCAAGATAGTCCCATCTCAATTCTCCCATTTCGATCTTTTAATATTCAGGAGATTCTCTCCTCCGTCCGTACGAATACAGACGAGAATCCACCATAAATCCAGGTCTGGTGAAACAGCTGGTACTGCAATCCGTACTGGCCTTCTTCCCATGTACGATGGGAAGAAGGCGATTTCTTCGGTGCGACGCGTGGTCACTGAGCTCTGTATCGCCTGCCCCTCGGTCTTAAAAGGACATCTACTCCGCCGTACTGCATCGCTCTCGCAATGTGGTGGATATCCTGCCATATGTCTTTCAAAGCTCTTTCCATCTGATCGTATTTAACGTTTTCAAGATTCCTTGTCTTTGTTTTCACGCACCTGTAAACAACTGTCCGCTTCGCTGTTGCTTCAAGCACGTCGCTTGGAGGCGTCAATTCTGACCCCCTTCCATTCATTTTCATATATTTTGCTGTCTTGTTTAGTTTTTCTATTTTGCTCTCCAATGACATGTTAACCAATTCCTCAGCTGCAGTGATATTTGCAAAAGTCTCTTTCCCACCGCTAACTCCCTTTTTGTTAGACTCTTCGTAGCAACAGTTGCTTTCAATGTTGTTCTTCGTGCTACTCCAATTTCCATGTAGTGAGGAAGACTTTACGCCTTCCTTCTTCTCGCCTTCTTTCTTGACTATTCACCACCACCACCACCACCACCACGATGACGACTACTACTACTACTACTACTACTACTACTACTACTACTACTACTATTACTACTACTGCTACTACTTCTTCTTCTTCTTCTTCTTCTTCTTCTTCTTCTTCTTCCTTGTTTCCTGTTGTCTACTGCCAATCATGGTGGGGATGATGGAGAAGTCCTCGTGTAAATTGCTGCACCACCTTCCTTACTCACTCCTGCTTTTCGTCGCCATCTTCAATGTTTACTTCGAAGCAAATTTTCGAAGAAATTTGAAAACAAAAAGGTTTGCATCACCCCCAAAATGGGGCTTTAATTAACAAACGCCA
>NC_068982.1:78310964-78312907 GCF_001194135.2 Octopus bimaculoides | reverse complement strand
TTCAAACGGCTGCAATTTTGAAGAATACTTGAAAGAGCATATTCTCATAAAATATTCTGAATGTACTCCACTTTCACTTCTTAGAATGTATGAGGAGAAATATGTTTGCGGGTTATTACCATCACGCCCTGGAAGAATGAATAAGATGACAGGAGAATATCATCAAATTTATACAAAACTGTTTGATTGAATATTCTTATTTCTCTCTTCTTCTTTCCTTTTTTTTCTGTCGTCTTCCTTTTTCTATTTTTTTCTTTTTTTCTTTCCTTCCGCCTGTTATAAAACTTAAAAACTGATGATGTCATTCCATCAACGTGTGGACGCTGGTTGCTCTCGTTCATACTTTACATTTAAATTTCTGTAGTTTTGAATTTTTAATCACCTCTTATTTTGAACTTGAGAAAGACAGACTAATAAAATATCTATACAATCGAATCGCGCTCTTCGTCTTGTGAAGAGTTACGTCAATCCTCTTCGTGAAGAGTTACGTCAATCCTATTTAAAATATAATAATAATAATAATAATAATAATAATGATGATAATAATAATATCGCCTCTTTGTAGGATGTGTGGCAACAAAAACATAACAATCTCACATATTGTGAGCAAGTGTAGCAAGTTGGCCCAAAAGCACCACAAAAGGAGACATGATAATGTGGCTAAGTTTGTGCACTGGAGACTATGTGAAAAGTATGTCCTGGACAGAGCATGGAAATGGTACAAACATGAACCAGAAGGAGTCACCAAAAACAATGAATATAAGATACTGTAGGATTTTACAATTCAATGTGACTCCCTAATCTATGCTCAGAGACCAGACATCATTGTGGTAGATAAAGGTAAAAAAGGAAACCAAGGTTATAGATATTGCAATATCTGGGGATGCATTCATAGGTGACAAAGAACTAGAAAAGATGGAAAAGTATAGACTACTAAAAGATGAAATTGCAAGAATGTGGGCTATGAGGAGAGTGTCTGTTTCCCAGTAGTTGTTGGGGCACTCGGAGACTAACAACCAAGTTTGAGAAACATGTCAGAGAAATTAGAATTGATATGAGAACAGAGCAAGCCCAAAAAACTGCACTGTTGGGGACAGCTAGGATTTTGAGACTAGTACTTGGGTGTTGAATGTTTTCACCAATAATTAACAAGCAATTATCAAACATTATAATGCGCAGAAAGAGACCATGTGAGACCTCTGACAACAGGTTGCTGTCCGCGCTTACAGAATCAACAAGAGCAAACAAGACCGAGCACTCTGAGAAATAAAACAATAATAATAATAAACATGTATACAAAATTAAATTTAAAAATTCAAAAAAGAGAGAGAGAGAGACAAACCCATTTAAAATTTAAGAATTTCTTTATTTTCCTTTTTGAATTTATTTTTTATTTTTTTGTAATTTTTTCTCAAGAAAAAAATCTTTTTTAAAAAAAAATGGTAAAATATTTAATAATAATAATACATGGGAATCTGAAGATTTTTTTCATTTCCAAACTAATACTGGCAATTAAAATACTTTGTATTTGAATAGGTTATTTGGCAAGACACAGCCAAAGCATTTAGTTTCACAGGGTTTTTTTTTTCTGTAATAGTGTTGTTGTTGTTAATGTAACTTTTGTCATTGACACACAACACCAGAGAAAATAGCTGAACATTTTTACCGGACATTTTTCTGTTTCACTCACTGCTTCACATATGGTCTATGTGGTGTTGAAGCTGTTGTTTTATTGTGCGTAGGCATGCTCATGCGCACATACATACATATGTATATATAAGCATGCACAAATATACACACATCAGATAAAATTTGTAATTTCTTTATACACTTTATATACACACACACACACACACACACACACACACGCACACACACAAATATGTATAAATATATATATGTATAAATATATATATGTATAAATATATATATATATATATATA
>NC_068982.1:78303720-78308720 GCF_001194135.2 Octopus bimaculoides | reverse complement strand
TCCAAATCCACTCACAAGGCTTTGGTTGGCCTGAAGCTATAGTAGATGACACTTGCCCAAGGTGCCATGTGGTTGGGAAGCAAACTTCTTACCACACAGTCATGCCAATTCTTTATATTACAATTTCTCACTCTCACCATACTGCAATGAATTAAAAAGAAAAGAAAACTAAGCTTTTGTGAAGTCATACCTTTGCTAAAAATATAAAAATAATAAAACCTCTCAACCCATTAATGTTATTGATTTGTTAAAATTTATGGAAAATATTTAAACCTTCTGGGTATTGTATGCTTGCATTCCAGTTTCAATCTACAGTTGGAGCCCATACCATCATTTGAGGAAAAAAAGAAAAACAAAGTTTCCATTTATGAACAGATTTCAGCGAGTAAGTCTTGTGAGCTATCTGTGTGTGAGTATATACGATAAGAATATTACCAAATAATAATAATAAAAGTCGACTTCAGTGGAATTTGAACTCAGAGCATGAAGATGGGTGAAAAGGATGTTAAGCATTTTATCTGGCATGCTAACAATTCTGTCAATAATAATAATGTTGATGATGATGTCATGGTGATGAGTGGAATAGTATTACATTCTAAATGTATTACTATAATACTATATGTAAGACTATGATTGTATTTGTCACTAATACAATTTAATATTTTTGTTTTATCAATATTAAAAAATGTGAAAGATCTAGGAAGTATACAAAAAAAATTAATTTTACCCGTTTTTTGATTATTTTTTTTTTAAAGTTTCAATGAATTTTTAAATCTATTTTCTACAGTAAAAAGATGTCTGGGGATTTTATTTTTCGATTAGAGAGGGAAAGAATTACATTATTATGCAGTATTTGTGCCAGAGTTTAAGAAGTTCTTTAAAAAAAACTTACCAAATTTACAAAACTAACCCATGGCTGGCTTAGAACTTAAGTTAAATTTTTTTTTAAATAAGTAAAAAACCATTAATTATGGGTGATTACTTTTGGAAACAGTTATAGCATATCCCTGCCTTAACAGCTATGGAGATTTCATTGTGAATGTAGACAAGACGCTTAGATTCACTTTAACCATGTTGTATTTAAACCAGCCATATCCAGCACAAATAGTCTACTGGTTTTATATTCAAACTGGCTAGATTCAACCTCTCACACCTACCCTACAATGTCATCTTAAAAATAAACAACCACATTATCATAATCTTAAAGCTATAAAATAATGCATGATTAATTCAAAACATTGTGAATGAATAAGCATTACATTTGACAGTAATTTGAATGTTTAAGGGTTAAAAAGCAAGAAGTCGAGACCAAATAAGTACAAGGGTGTGTATAGGATAGTTACCCGTTATAGACTAGCACCCTATCCACTTGTCCACATGGAGATGTATCATCTTGATACATAGATGAATGTATATGTGTATACACACACACAAACACATACATGTGTATTTATGTATAGATAGATAGATAGATATCTGCTGTGCGGAAGTCTGCCTATCTGATTAGGAAGTTTGGTTCCCAGCCACATGGTTTTAAGTTCAGTCCATCTGCCATGGCACCTCGGCCAAGTGTTTAGTACTGCAGCCTTGAGCAGACCAATGTCTTGGAAGCGAATTTGAAGACAGAAGCTGCGTGGAAGCCCATTTTATATCTATCTATATATCTATCCATATATCTATCTATATCTATTTATCTACCTATATATATATATATATATATGGCCTTCACCATTAGAGTCTGATGAGCCGTCCTTAAAGGTGTGCTCTTTATGGATGTGAAACCAATGGTCACTCTATGACCAGACATATACTTAACTGCATATAAATATATATGCTGCTTGTGACTCATGTATGAGTCACTCTGCACTGTTTAAGAACTACAGTTCTATAAACCATAATAAAATATTCTTTGAAGGGTTCCAAACCAAACCAATATACTGAAATGCTGAATTTCTTATAATGGCGGGCCTTAATTGTAGCCCCTAAACAGTTAACTCAGCAGTCCTTTATGTTGGAAGTCTTGCCCAAACAAACAAGTGCTGCCTCTTTTACTACAACTTACACAAACACTATCACTACAATTACTATCATCACAGTTATTACCACTTGATATCACAATAATGACTATATCACTGTTGCTTTGACAACTTTTTCCACAAACCCACTTACTACTACTACTACTACTACTACTACTACTACTACTACTACTACTACTACTACTACTACTACTACACTATTACTACACTACTTCTACTACTACTACTACTACTACTGCTACTACTACTACTACTACTACTACTACTGCTGCTGCTGCTGCTGCTGCTGTTGTTGTAAGAACTCAGACAATTCTTTTAAAATTGCCAAGTTGGAATTTTAATCCAATAACAGATGTATTGGGATATATACATTAATCATTATTTAATGAAATGTGTTTGAATTATTGATTAACTGATTGACTGAAATGATTAATTAACTGTATCAGATATCCATAACTTTGATTGTCAACAATTAGACATAGAATGTAATTAGTAAAAATATTTAGAAAAACAACACAAAAAACAATAGAAATTAAGGCTGCAAGGTGGCTTAGTGGTTAAGGTCATTGGATTACTGACATATGAGATCACTGGTTCAAATCTGAACTTTGAGAATTTTTTTTCCTTTTTCTACATTATAGTTGTATTGCATTCAGTTGTAAGACAAGGATGTCAGTTTTGTTGTAGTAAAATGAGTCACAACAGAATCATTGAAAAATTTGTTTTTATATAAGTTCTTGAACAGTGAATAAAGGAACTGGCCTAAGAGTGTGAGGGTCAAAGGTAAGTTTGTATCTTGTCACCGGTGTTGCATTGGGTACCTAGCAAAAGGGAAAAATATCACAACATCCTTGTCCACAGTCACATACTGAATTCAATCTAAACTGACCAACCAGGTTTATTCCAAAGAGTCAGAACCAGTTAATCTCCATGCCATTGGTTTGTGGTAATAATATTCCAAGGATGGCATTGATGGATTTGAGGAGAGAGTGGGGAAGCAAAGGGATTGACTATATACCTCATGGAATTGAGCTTGATGGGCCTCATATCTGAATCCAAGAAAGGAAAAGAAATCATAAAAAAAGAACATCAGTAATATTAGGGTCAATGACACTTGTTCTGCAAAGCCACTGCACAGCCCTTTAAAATATAGGCAAAAGAGAAAAAAAATTAGTTAAGATACCACTGAATGTAGTGGAATTGTTGGAAGAAACTAATGAGTTTGACTAGGATATATTTAGATATTTTACTGTACCAGGGCAGATTTAATACCCCATTATTTGGGTTCTTGGCATATGGTACTGGGGCAGAGGTTTAGATAGTGATATAACGATGTGGGGTAAATCTATTGACTAACAGATCTGCTCCCTTCCAGAAAGTAGGCAAGAGTTTAATAAACAAGGTATGTGTGTTTGTGGAGTCACTGTATTTAAGAATGGATCAATGGGAACAGACACAGTATGTAGGAAGGAAAAAAAGAAATACTTTCATTTTATATTTAAATTTTTAGAAAATATAATTTTTGGTGGGAGTGGGGATGAAATATAAAATTGTCCTATGTTATGGTGATGAACATTTGTTTTGCCCTTATAATCAGATAAAAATCACCCCCCCCCTCACCTCTATCAATATTTTTGCCCCTTATATCAAAGATGCACACATCCCACCTCTAGCAACGTACGATTGCCCTTTTTATAACAAAAAAGAAAAAATACTCACACACCTCACCTCTATCATTAAACCTTCACCTGTTTGTCACCTGTTTATCATCTCCATCAACAAAAACTTGATGACATTCTTAACATCAAGACACGTTTGTGAGATGGTGCCCTATAATTAGCTGTGGGTTAGGACTAGAGTTTAAGATGTAAGAGATCAGCAAGATTAGCCAACACTCTGCACTGAAGAAATGTTAGCTGTAACAATCCACTGGTGGCCAACACCATGGAACAGAGTAAAATAATTGCACAACTGCTGTCAGATAAACTGTCATAAAGATAGCATTTTAGAGTCATTTAGAGGAAAGGATAAAAGCCACAGTATCTCACTCTTTCATTTGCATCTACAATAAATTCAAAATGTCATGGCTATGCAAAGAACTATATAAGCGTACACACACATAAGGCATATATACATACACATACATATATAATATACACATGAATACATATACATACATGCATACACACACTTAAGGCATATATACACACACACACACACACACATAATAGACATATAATATATACAAGCATACATATACATACATACACACACACATATTTTTAGATTTAATGTTACAGGAGAAAGGAATGAATGCCACAACACTTCACTCTCTCCTTTGCCCTATATATATTTATATATTTATATATATCACACTGGCTCCATATATACAAGCCAAATATAATATTTCAAGCTTCATGTACAAGCAAGTTGCTGTATGGTACCTTAAGACTATTTCAAAAGCATTACAGTTCCTAACTTGCCCTCCTTTTCTCCCTCCCCATCCTCCTTCATGCATAAATATAGCACACTAGCAATATTGCGGAGGTGTTTATACTATTTAAAACCAGTTGGTTGCTATTTAAAGCAGCCCACTTGTATTCTTATTTCCTTTTCATTTTCTTACAGTTTCCCTCTCTGGCAGTTTTCGAATGGTTTTTAAAGTGCCATCCCATTACAAACATGCACACATACACACACACACGCACACACACACACACACACACACACACACACACATGCATGCGTACATGTTTTTGTAGGTATATATATGTGTGCATATATATATAATATATATATATATTCTTTTCTAATCTAAGCACAAGGCCCGAAATTTTTGGGGAGGGGTAGTATGCAACTGATACTTAATTTATTGACCCCGAAAGGATGAAAGGCAAAATTGACCCCGGCAGAATTTGAACTCAGAATATAAAGACAAACGAAATACTGCTTAAGCATTTCAGC
>NC_068982.1:78302769-78303555 GCF_001194135.2 Octopus bimaculoides | reverse complement strand
TATATATATATATATATATATATATATATATATATATATATTGGTAGATAAATTTATATGTATATATCTATAAATATATATAATATTAGTTACAGGGACGTAAATACACCAGTATTGGTTGTCAAGCAATGGTGGGTGGAGACAGACAAACAAAAAGATATATATATATATAACAAGCTTCTTTCAGTTTCCATCTACCAAATCCATTCACAAGGTTTTGGTTGACCTGAGGCTATAGCGGAAGACATTTGTACAAGATGATACACAGTGGGACTGAACCCGGAACCATGTAGTTGGGAAGCAAGCTTCTTACCACACAGCCATGGCGTATATATGTAATATGTAATATATATATATTATATATAATATAATACACACACACACACACACACACACACACACATATATATATATATATACACACATATATACACAGACAAACAAAATATGGTTATTAAAACAGGGGCAACAGAAAACCCACGTTACAGGTAGACATGTATATATATATTCATATGCACATAGTTATACACATATTCATGCATATAATAAATGAAAAAAAAATTATAACAAAGTAAGTAAAAAGTGCTGCAGATTTAGGAGCAATAAGAAAGAATGGGAGTTAGCTGTGTTCTCTCACTGAATAAGATATATTTCTCTCTTGCAGGAAATAGCTACTAGAAGGTCTGATATCCATTTTATATAAACGTCAGCATTAAGTGGTTTTGAATTCCTAACCTAGAAATGAAATGTATATATATATATATATATATATATATATATATATAT
>NC_068982.1:78295582-78300582 GCF_001194135.2 Octopus bimaculoides | reverse complement strand
TCGTCGAAGCTATCGCCAAAATCTTTGGAAAGTTTTGCACAGACGATGGGACTAATGGAAAAACTAAGTTGAGCAAGACACAACAAGTAGGAAGAAATTCGATTCCACATTATAAATTGCTCAGCCTGGATGTTTGGATCTTTTAACATATAAAGCAAGTGAATATTTACAACATGGTAGGGTAACTGACAGAAAAAATAAGCAATGACAAGACCTAAAACTAACTGGGAGAGTTTGCGCTTGTCTTCGGGTATACTATCGACAAAGAAACGCTGTGTTATGTAATGGAGGATGATATGGGTGATAAGAACTAGACCAAAGGGTAAGAAATAACAAACAGTTATGATGATGAGTAGCAGGAATTCATCATTTAAGTCTGGTTTAAAAGTACATCGCTCCAAATCTTTATTCACATGGTAGGCAAATGCAAACGGTACTCCAGCAGTAAAAATGACCACAAACAAAATGACGACAATTATCAAGGCATGTTTGCCTGAAATAATCATATTAGGACGGTTAGTGAGGATGAGGGCATTTAAAATAGACAGTACAACAAGATGAAACGCAACCACAATGAGGCTGCAGTGTGCCATGTAGTTAGTTATGTTGCACCAAATATCTGTGATGTTCCAACGAGTGCTTGTGAAGTTCACAATTGTCTGAGGAATCTCAAAGAGGATGTAAAGGATGCTGGCAAGAGCTAAACCTCCGATCACAACATGATGTGCAATCCTCATGTTTTTGTAGACTATGAGACTCCGTAAGATGAGAAAGTTGCCAATAAATCCCACCAGTCCGATCAAAGAGATCAGACTGTTGAGGATTAACTTGTCACGAGGGTCAAGCATGTTTACAGATGTCTGCAGGTTAAATCAAGTTTTACTTCAAGAATGGAATGTCAGCAGAGAGACAAAACGTGCAGCATTCTGGAATAAAGAAGAAAGAGAGAATGTCAGTTGAAATGATAATGTAATTCTGGGTAAATAACAATAACAGCAACAACAGCAGTAACAATATTTGGATCAAGGCCAGCAACAACATTAAAATCAATAATTTCTACAGAAGCAACAACAACAACAAAACAAACAACATGCATGGCTATGCGTTTAAGAAGTTTGATTTGCAACCAAGTAGTTCAGGTTCAGTTTTATTATGTGGTACCTTGGGCAAACATCTTCTATTATAACCCCAGGTCTAATATCTTGTGACTGAATTTGGTAGAAGGATGAAATCTGTCGTATACATGTGTGAGTGTGTATGTGCTCTTTGCCTTGACATTGGATGATAGTTGAAATTAATATCACTGTCATACAAGCAGTGTCATTCATTTTCAATATTCTGTGAAAGCACAACTGGCCATATGGAAGTATTGCCTTGCTTGGAAATACATGAAAGTTGGAAACAGAAAGGATATCCAACTGCAGAAAATTTGTTTCCATAAACAGACACACACACACACTAATTGCTTCAGGTTCAACACACTACAAAGTACAGAGTGAAATTCAGTTACAATTTAGTATTCTGTACTCTAATCATGAAAATAAATTTTTTGAGCAAAGTTTTTCTCAGTTAGAATGAACTTCTTTGGTGAAAAACATTTTAAATGTTACAGAAAATGCCCAACTTGGTAGATAAAGGAAGCTCAGTTTGTTCTTCTTTTTAACTTTACCAGTATAGTTCATGCCTTATCTTAATCTTCCCAACCGTTTTTATCATATTTCTGTTGAGACACTATCTTTATTTCAATTAATTTTGAAAATAATGAATTATTTAGTAAAATAACTTATGTCATAATTAAGCTGGTGTTTAGAATATAAATTAACATGAAATTTTTATGAAAGGTTTTAATTTAAATCACCTTAAAATAAGTTTATATCATAAACCAGAGGTAGTCTCAGGCAGGTTGGTACCAAAATCTGTTTAATATTATATTATTTTCAAACTTAGTGACCTAGAAACGTCATTTAAGTTAAGTTTTGTTTATTATATTTATGCATTTCAGTGGAATGGAGAGGGGCATGGTTTTCAGAGAGTAGCACAAACCATCATGATTGTCGGATTGCCAACTCACAGCAATAACAAAAATGCAAAGAACAACAGCAAACCTTGTGGCCACTAAAAGATTTCATTCATAACAAATTATATGACTCTAATTTTCAAAGTAAGGCAGCTTGTGTATGTGTATATTTGTGGGGCAGTAATAAAGCCTGATTTCAGAACCAATGTTGTAAAGGTGTGAGATTTGATCCAAAGAAGAAGTTCATATACAATTGCTCTAAATGCTTAATGTAGCAGCAAACCTCTGTCAATGCTGGAACTTTCTGGAATCTTCACACAATGACCTTCTTACTCCCCGACTGAAGATTCTTTTATTCAAGGGACATACAGACTCTACAATATATATCCCCACCAAATCTAAATGAAAATTGTTATTTGGTTATAATAAGCTGACAGAATCATTAGGGTATGGAAAAATGAGCTTTGCAGCTTTTATTCCAGCAAGAAGTGTTACAGTTTTGCAGTGAAAGGTTGAGATTTGAACCCAAGGTTCACAGAGTTTGTGCAAGGCATCCTAAAATACGCAGAGCTGGTTCAGATGGTGCAATCAACTGCTCCAGCATGTTATGTGTTTTTATTAAATCCAAAAGGATAAAAAGCAAAGCTGACCATGGCAGGATTTGAACTCAAGTGCAGAGAATTAGAAGAAATATTAAATGAACATCACTGTTTTTATCCCATGCTAACCATTGTGCAAATTTGCCACCTGTGTTTGGAGATAGTTATACACTTTTATCTTTTAATTTTGTTCCTAGAAAAATCTTGATGATTATTACATAAGCAGAGAAACCAGAGATGCGGTAATGCTTACCTGGCAAATTAATGAATATTTTGTTTATGAGAAACATGAAGAGTTTACATCACAGACACGCAACAACACTACTGCACACTATTATAGTGCAATTAAAACCACACAAACAAACACACACATACACAAGTAGAAAAACTAAGATTAAAAGTTTATAGTTCTAAAGCATTCTATAGAAAATAGATTGGTTAAACTTTTACCACAGGAGATCAAGTTACTACACCCAACAAAATATTTGTAGGATCACATTCATCTAAAATATTACAAGAAACATGGTGCAACAGAAACAGAAATAAAAATTTATATTTATATTTATACGCTTGTATATGTAGTTGTTTATTTTACTTTCAGGTAACTCAACAACTTATACATACAAGTTGTTTACAAGATATTTTAGTGGTAAATGAGTCAAGGACACTGTGATTTCTATTTTGCAACCTCTCTACTTAGCTATACATATACATACAGGCATACACACATATGCTCACGAGTATGCATGCAGCTGTGCACTTGTGTTTGCATACATATTAAAATGTGTTTATTATAACAATTCTATATATTATTCTACACATGTCTTATTAAAATTTTTCTACACATGTTTTATTAAATGTTTTAACATACATGCATGTATGCATATATATGTGTGTGTGTGTGTGTATAAATATGCATATGTTTGTATATGTATGTATATATGTGCACTGATGTATGTATACACACACACAAACATATACATTTGCACATACATTCACACACACACATTACACATATATTTTAGCAAATAAAGTAAAAAATACTCAATACATAGTGTAGAGTATATATATATATATATGAATTATGAATTAGTTGATGCTTCATTCTGTTGCTCCTCAAATGTCATGTACTTTTCCATGTAATTGCCCATAACTGCTTGAACAAGAGACAGTACAAAGCTCAACCAGCTATTAACACATACACACCCATCTATACACACCTACATCCATACACACCCACCTCCACACATACCCAGATCCACACATACCCAGATCCACACATGTGCACCCACATCCATACACACCCACACTACCCCATATGTGCACACACACACACACACACACAAACACACACACACACACAAACACAAACATACACAAACACACATCCCTACTCTCCCCCACACCCACACCCTACTTCCTCCACATTGTTCATCAGTTGTTAATTTATGACTAAAATTAAAAACTGAAGTATCTTATTCTTTCACATTAAAACTTATACTTTAAACCTTAAACATTCAAAACTGACCAAACCCATGTGTTAATAAAAAGGCACAACTAATGTCTGGTAATTACCCAACCTTAGTTAATATTAATTATCATTAGTAGTAGGTCCTCATCCACACCCTCAGTTCAACTATTATTAAATCAGACACACATTAAAAATATTTTTTTAGGTTAATTAGTATTATATGATTATATCAGCATTTTTAATATCATGATTAGGATGAGGGGAGTGGCAGAATTGTTACATCATCAGGAAAAATGCCTTACAGCGTTGGTTCAGACTCCAAATAATCTGAATGTAAACATTTTGAGTTCAAATCCTGCTAAGGTCAACTTCGCCTTTCATCCTTCTGGTGTCCATAAAATAAAGCACTCATCAAGTACCAGGGTTAATGGTATTCATTAAACCCTGCCCCTCTCTTCTGCCTAAATCAGAAACCATTATAAGATTTAATTAGTATGCTATTGGTGGTTGGCATAATCCCGATTCTGTGGAATTCCTAAATTGGCTCTAGTCAAAGACTCTTCTTTATCTAGAAGACTGCCTTTGTAATGTTCTCCTCATGTGGCAAGTAAAAGACATTGGGGTCAGCATCATCATCATCATCATTATTAAAGTGACAAGCACGCACTCGTACATACAAGCACACAGGTATATATATATACATAGTAGAATAAAAAATAGAAAGTCCTTGGTACAGTATTATTATATGTTTGTAAAAAATGAATAGAAATGGCTTTTCTGATAATTTTTCCACTTTAAAAATTAGATGTTCATAAGTTATTAAGTGTTTCGAACATCTAATTATTAAAGGGGGAAAATTTATCAAAAAAACCATTTCTATTCACTTTATATATATATATATATATATATATAT
>NC_068982.1:78290322-78292586 GCF_001194135.2 Octopus bimaculoides | reverse complement strand
ACTGGTGAAACCGGATGGCAACATCAGGCTCCAATCTAATTTGGCAGTGTTTCTACAGCTGGATGCCCTTCCTAACGCCAACCACTCAGAGAGTGTAGTGGGTGCTTTTACGTGTCACCCGCACGAAAACGGCCACGCTCGAAATGGTGTCTTTTATGTGCCACCCGCACAAGAGCTAGTCCAGGGGCACTGGCAACGATCTCGCTCGAAAACCCTACAAGGCCAGTCAAAGGAATATGAGAAAATAAACAGAGAGAGAATGAAAAAAATGTGTAGAGTTCAGTGGTCCAACATGTAAGAATATCGATAAATTCAATTATCACGAAATCCTAAAAAGCTAATGTTTCAGATTATTCTGTTTATTTGTTTAAAATTATTTCATTTGGAGGGAAAAATCATTCTCTGGGATGGATGGGTGTCCTGTTCAAGAGTAATGTTGTGATCTTGGCTACTTACATGCAATAAATGCTTCCCGGGGTCATATAGACTCATAGGACCAGTTCCCTGGTTTCTGAGGCACATATATTGCTCCCTGGACAGGACACTGGTCTGTTGTGGGCAAAACTTATTTTCGGCGGTTGAGCGGAATGGAGCAATACGAAATGAAGAGCTTTTGCTCAAGAACACAACAACATCACCCTAACCCTAACCCCAACCACAATCACAGGATCATAAGCCCAACACCCTAACCACTGAGCAATGTGACTCCATATGCCATAGAAAGCAGAGAGAGGCAGGATCTGGTCAGTTTGAATATAAAACAGGTAGATTTAGGCTGAATATACCTGGTTTATTCACATTATTTTGAAATAATCATGCATTATCTCAGAGAATCGAGATTTCAATATGATTGTTTATTTTCAAAATGATATTGTAGGGAAATTTAAAGAGGTAGGATCTGGCCAGTTTGAACATAAAACACTATGTAGAAATGTCTAAACACACATGAAACTTTAAGTAATGCGCAGCTAAGTCAAATTGTTATTAAATACATTATTTGGGCTAAATATGACCAATTTAAATGCTAAAGGTCTAACAGTTGGAATTTGGAAAGAAAATTATTTACTCTCTTTGCCCTTTTGAGCTGCAGGTATATTTGTTATATCCCTCATGGTTGTTGAGTGGTCCTGTCTTGTAAGAGTGGATATAGATTCCTGGTCAGAATTAAGAGTAAGGTCGAGAGAATCAGTGGGCTCTGCAGTCTCGACTGGTGGATGAGGTTCCAACAAAACATTCAAGTCACTCTTCAACTCTGTTTCATTGCTGATATATATATTTATATATATATATATATATATATATACACACACACATATGCATACACTTGTGTATATATAACTAATTTCCTTGTCAATTTACATATCTGCATGGCTTGAATAGGTCTGCAATATAATATATTCATTTGTACATTGAGCGAAGCCCTCCACCACCACTATCATCATCATCATCACCACCACCACCACCACCACCACCACCACCACCATTCAGCGTCCATGTTGGCATCGGTTGAATGGTTTGACAGAATTCAATAGCCCCAAATACTGCATTGGGCACCATGCGCAAAGATAGGTTGAGCTCTGATGTCATCTCTGGCATGATTGTTATGGATGGAAGATCTTCCTAATGCCAACTTCTTTACAACATGTACTGGTTGCTATTTTCATGACACCAGCACTAGAGAGGTCACTAGGCAGCTTGGGTCGGCCTGAGGCTATAAGGAAAGACACTGGCCAAAGGTGCCACACAGTGGCACTGAACCTGGAACCTTTCAAGGAAATTCATGTCTGGCTGTGAAAAATGTTACCTCACTTGGTACCAGGTGAGGGTCAGGAACAGGAAGGGCATCCAGCTGTAAAAAATCTGCTTCAACAAATCCTGTCTAACCCATACCAACATGGAAAAGCGGATGTCATAGATGATAGTGATACACTCACACACACTTATATTACTAAATACTATCTACGTCTTAACAATTTATCAGCTATACTTTGCAGCTAAAGCAATCTTATTTGCTTTGTAATCCCTTTGTGTAATGGGGATTCTCTCCTGAATATATGTATTCATATATGTGTATATATACATATACATACTGTCCTACATGTATGTTTTGTAGTATTTAATGCATTTTTTTTATTTATGGAATAACTGAACACCATGCATTCCGACTTTTGTGAGCAGTAAATACATATATACATACATATATATACAAATACATATACATACATATATATATATATATATATATATATATATATATATATATA
>NC_068982.1:78286434-78288840 GCF_001194135.2 Octopus bimaculoides | reverse complement strand
TATATATATATATAAATATATATATATATACACATATACATACACATATACATACATACATACATGCATACATACATACATACATACATGCATACATACATACATACATGCATACATATGTACATACGTGCACAAGCACCTACTCTTGCAAGCAAGAGCTGACTGGATTGTGACGACCCGTCCAACCTCTGCTGACACAGACAAATGACGTCAAACGATGATAATGATAATGACGATATTGATACACTTGCCTGCACACATCTGCCTATATGTGCACATGTATTATATATATGTGTGTGTGTATACACACACGCACATACATATATGTGTGTGTGTATATACAGACACATATATATATATATATGTATGTGTAAGCATTCATATTCGCTTATGCTCAAATAATACACACATATGTACATATATACGTAGATGCATACAT
Organism: Octopus bimaculoides; assembly: GCF_001194135.2. Classification (NCBI taxonomy): domain Eukaryota; kingdom Metazoa; phylum Mollusca; class Cephalopoda; order Octopoda; family Octopodidae; genus Octopus; species Octopus bimaculoides. The sequence goes on along the minus strand of NC_068982.1, from coordinate 78,288,401 downwards.
ACTCACTCATAAGTAAACATATACACCTATACACAAACAACACAAACATAGAAACATATATATGTACAAAGACATACACACACACACATACACATACATGCATACTCATAAACATAGATCTACATGTAAGCACATATAACAGAAGAGACATAGATACACATATACACATATTCATTTAACTTGCTTTTCTCTAAAACCAAATTCTTGTTGCTAACACAGCCAGCTACCACCTAATTTTTTCTTAATAAACTTTTTTACTGTTTGTTTGTTTAAAGATAGATTTTGCCAAAAATTTTCATTTCTGGAACTATTCAGCAGTTTAGACAGCAAGAGTAGGGGAGATCGACGGCTGAGGAGGTGCTTAAGGTGGGGTGTTAAAGATGGTATGGATTCAGCTGTTAGATTTAAAACCACAAATATATCTGATGTTAAACATCTCTGGAGAGTCATTCTGTATTCTAAATATGAATATGGTTAAAAGTCTCACCAATCTGATGATGTGAGCTAGAAGACTTTCATCGAATTAGATTATCTAAGCAATTAGTAGACAAAATCTCCTACTGGGATGTTTAAAATCTAAAGAAAAAAAACTGATAACAGATAAGGGAGACAACTTCTATGGGCTCAGTTTATTGAGACTTTTGGGGGAAAATATACAAAATGTAATGCGGATGTGGATCTGTTAGTTGGTGAAAGTAACAAATATGTTTCAGCCTTTTTAGATCTCCTCAACAAAGCATATTTTACTCAGTTGGCAAAACTAACAGTGATCTCTCTCTCTCTCTCTTTCTCTCTCTCTCTCTCTCTCTTTCTCTCTCTCTCTCTCTCTCTCCCTCCCTCTCTCTCTCTCCCCCCCCTCTCTCTCTGTTATCAAATGATCATTGAAACCTTTTCCGGTGCTGAATATAATCTCTCCTTCCCATGTTCTCTCTCATGTCCCTTTCCCAGTTTTCAGAGTTGAGGGACCAGCTATCTGAATTGACATACCTTGGTAGATAAAGCAATTAATGATATGAAGACAGCAAAAGCACACCACTCCACCCAACTCATCCGGAAGCACCACTGAGATAGTTGAAATATCTGGCAGTGTGGGTTATGGTCTAATCACCCATATCAGGTGGTTCACAAAGGAGTTATACCCATTGACTGGTGTAACAGCACCATAGTCAACTGCTACAAAGGTAATGCCTTAGAAATAATTACAGAGATATCAAATTGTTGGATCAGATGATGAAAGTTATGGAGAGGGTCACAGCCCAACTAATTAGGGTGAGAGTTAGTCTAGATGAGATGAAGTTTGGTTTTGTGCCAAGGAGAAGCACTACTGATGCTATAGTTCTGGTAAGGCAGCTGCAGGAGAAATACATAGCCAAAGATATACCTCAGTACTTGACTTTTGTTGAATTAGAGAAAGCCTTTGACAGGGTCCCCTGAATCCTAATCTGGTGGTCAGTGTGGAAGCTAAGGATGGACAAGTGATTGGTAAGAGTTCTACAAGCCATGTACAGGGACACTACCAGTTAAGGTGAGGGTTAGCAATGAGTACAGCGAGTACAGTTATGTCGTGTTTGAGAAGAAGACCCATCAAGCCAAGTAAAATTGCAACCATGGAAGATGCTGGTGTCATGCAAATGACACCCATGCTGATGCCATGTAAAACCACCCATTACACTCTCGGATTGGTTGGCATTAGGAAGGGCATCCAGCCATAAAAATCATGTCAAATCAGATTGGAGTCTGGTGCAGCCTTCCAGTTTACCAGCCCTGATCAAACTGTCCCATCCATACCAGCATGGACAATGGATGGTAAATGATGATGATGATGATGATGATGATATATATATATATATATACACACACACACACACACACATATTTATGCGTGTGTACAATATGTATATATATATATGCATGCACATGATATATATATCATTATCATTTAATGTCCACTTTCCATGGTGGTGTGG
>NC_068982.1:78283039-78285475 GCF_001194135.2 Octopus bimaculoides | reverse complement strand
GGGGGGGGGGATAGTAGCGGCGGTGGTGGTGTGGTAGTGGTGGTGAAGGTGATGTCAATTATATAAAAAACGTGGATTGACAAAAAAGCAAGTTGTTTTCCTTGTTAACCTTTGTAATTGTGTATTGAGTATATAATCATGTGTAGGAAATGTGTGTGTGTGCATGTATATTGCTCTGTGTATGCGTATTGGTTTCAGATTTTGGCACAAGGCCAGCAATTTCAGGGAAGGATGAAAGGCAAACTTATCCCCAGTGGAATTTGAACTTAGAATGTCAAGACAAATAAAAGGCCACTAAGCATTTTGCCTGATGTGCTAACGATTCTGCCAGCTCACAGCCCATGTGTATGTATATATTGCTTTACTTTAATCTGGTTGTATGAGCCTGTATGTGTTTGTGCATTGAGGATATTCTTATGTGAGATCATATCGTACGCCTTATGATAATCGATCCATGACATGGCTAAGTTACTTTTCCTCCTCTTGCAGTCTCTAAGTACAGTTTTGTCTAACAGGAGTTGATCCTTGGTACCTCTGCACTTACCCTTGCAATCCTTCTGCTCATGTGGCAGAACTTTTTTATTCTAGATGTTCGTATATTGACTCTGCGAGTATTCCAGTCAATAACTTCCACATAAGTCGCAAACAGGATATCGGCCTGTAATTGTCTACCGTATTGCCTTTTTCGATGTTTTTCAAGCACAGCACTGTCCTATCCAATGTCAACCACTCTGGTGTTACTTGGTCGGCATTTAACAAGGTGTTGAGTTGCGCAGCTATTCGTGCATGACATTCACTAAATCTTTTGATCCAGTAGCCTTGAACTCCATCTGGTCCCGGGGCCTACCAGTTGCTCATTTTTTTGCTGATTTCCTTCACTTCCTTAACTGAAATGACTAGTTCTGCCTGTTTTGGACAGACTGTTGTATGTTTCAGTTCTTGCAACCATTCAGCATCCTTCTTGTGCTCCTTGTCTTTGATCCAGATGTCACTCCAAAACCTTTGACTTACATTGTTATCTGGTATCAACTTTTTATCTGTACACTCTCCATTTATTTCTTTATAGAATCTCTTCTGATCTACTCTGAATAACCTATTCTGGTGGTAACCCTTCATTCTTTGGTCATATTTTGCCATCTTTGCTTTCTTTGCAATGAGGCACTGTTTCAGTTCCTCTATTACCACTTTCAGGTCCTTTATTTCAATATTATACTTCCTTCTCAGCGCCCTGTATTTTTGTTCGCTTTTAAGCACCCCTTTCTCTTTTTGGTCTAACACAGAGATTTCCTTCAAAAGCATATATTCTGCCTGTATTATTTTTTTCCATTATGGGTCTTTTCTTTTGTCATTCCCATTATATTTCTTTTTCTTGATATCAACGCCCACATTTTCTGCTACAACAATACTTGCTGCCTTGATTGAAATTATTTGTTTCTGTGATGTTTGTTCTGATGTATTTCAGAATTTCATTGCCATTTTTCGTTTCTAGGTTCAATTTCCACCGATCAACCTTTTTAAGGTTGCAAATAATGTCGTTATCGTTCTCCTATAGTCTTGCCTTTATTCTGCCGTAGATTGCCTTTTGTTCATCTGTCATGTCGCTATTAGTTTTATTGTCTTTTTTTAGATCGTCTATATGTCTTTCATCAAGTAAACTACCACTGCTCCTTTCCTGTGCTATGAGATTACTTTTATTCCTAAGAACTGTATTTTTATCATCATCATCATCATCACAGGGAATTGTGGATTACATGATCCCCAGTATTTAACTTTACATTTATCAACTCTACAAGGATATAAAGCAAGTTGACCCAAATTGGATTTAAACTTAGAATATCAGTAACCAGAATGAGTACCACTCTACTGATTTGGCCAATGTCAATATTTCAAAGAGAAAGAAGGCAGTGAGCTGGCAGAAGCGTTAGCACACCAGACAAAATGCCTAACAGTATTTCATCCATTTTTATATTTCAAGTTCAAATTCAACCAAGGTTGACTCTGCCTTTCATCTTTTCAGGGTCAATAATATAAGAACCAGTTGAGTAGTGGGGTCGATGTAATCGATTTACTCTCTCTCCCTCCCTGAAACTACTGGCCTTGAGCTAAAATTTGAAACTAATATTTCAAACAGAAAGAGTTTTCCATGTGTTCACGTCCTGACAACAAAGCTATTGATCTAAATATTACAATAGCAACAAACTTGAAAGGTTACCTCCCTCCTACAATGTCCCACCTACACCATACCTCTCTTCATGGATGGATGAGGAATAAGAACTTCAAGTAAACAACATTTACCTGCATGTGTATGTATGTGAGTGTGTGTGTGTATACACATACATATACATACGTATATATATATACATACATATACATATACATATATATACATTTATATATATGTATGTATATATATATACGTATGTATATGTATGTGTA
>NC_068982.1:78281163-78281964 GCF_001194135.2 Octopus bimaculoides | reverse complement strand
TTCATAAACATACACATTCAAGCATACATACATACATATGTATGCACACAAATACATACACACATGTATATATGTGCACATGCATAAATGTATACACATACATAAACACAACATACAAATGTAGACGTATAAACATACATTGACACACATTAATACACAAATACATTCACATATGCATACACATACATACACATTTATACATACACACAAACACACACACATAAACATATACACACACATACACAAGCTTATATACATATGTAAATATATACACATATGCATACATATATAGACATGCATGTATATACATACATACATACATACATACAGACATACATACATAGAACATACACACACAAACAGGTACAAACATAACATACACATCAATACATACATACACACTAATACATACATACACATACACCCATAAACACCCATATCCACTTTTCCACATGGATACAGACGTTGAACAACATAGTCAAAAGTTGATTCACCTGACCTAATTATGTCACCTGTTCCATCAACTCAAAACCACCAGGAAAAAATAAACAAGGTGAAGAAACAAACAAACACTGCTTTTGAGTGGAATCGAAGAATTTGAGAAACAGTGAATTAGATACGCTTAAGGAAATCATCGTATTCTGTTTCTCTTCACCTTGCACCAAATTTACCATTTTCAGGACATATGCACTCAATAGATATCATAGATGTGTGTGTGCATATATTATATATTTCTGTGCATTCATATTATATTATGTGTGTGTGTATATATATATATATATATATATATATATATATATA
>NC_068982.1:78276877-78278687 GCF_001194135.2 Octopus bimaculoides | reverse complement strand
ATATATATATATATATATATATATATATATACATATATGTATACATATATACATACATATATATACATATATACACATATACATATACATACATATATACATATGTATATGTATATATGTGTATATATATATATATATGTGTATGTATATATATATATATAAATATGTATATATATATGTATCTACATACATACATACACACACACACACACACACATATATATATACATGTATATATATATACATATAACAGTGTTTTAGTGTTTTTTCTTTCTCCCTGTCCCATTTGTTGGTCACATGACAGGTCGTCTCGTCTTGCAATTTAGTCACCTGATACAATGTGTCGTCTGCTGAAATGTATCACCACTACCACTACTATCATCACCACCACCACCACCATCATCATCATCACCTCCACCTTCACCACCATCAGTATCATCAGCCGGCTATGATATGGTATCTTTCTTCCCTCATTCCTCCTGGAAGCAGGAAGAGGAATTTTAGGGCTATAAGAGTGTTTTATTTTAAGAAAATGTCTGAAATAGCAGCTGTAGTAGTAGCAAAAGTATGAATGTTAAATAAAACTTTGCTTTGCTGCTCAACTTTGAAGCACAACCATGCATCCATTTCTACACACACACACACACACACACACACACACACACACACACATACACACACACACACACATATATATATACATTTACACACACACACACGCACACACATATATATATATGTATATTTATATATGTGTATGTATATACCATATATAGAAAAATATATATATATACACACACACATGCACATGCACACATGCACATGCACACATGCACATGCATGCACATCCACACATGCTCGTGCATGTGCACACACATACACACAAGGTGTTAGAAAATCAGGTTGCCTAGGTGGTGCAAGTAGGTTTTGAAGCGAGTTACTTTATTGGTTTGAGAAATCATGGATGTTATATTTTTAAAAGAGGAATCTATGGTTTAATGGCTAAAACAACAGTGATACTAGTAATGGTTATTTCTAATATTAGACATTGGGGTGGGATGAGGGTGGAAAGCAAATGGAATCTCATTACAGGTTTGTAATCAGAACATAGAAACGTGTGTGTGTGTGTGTGTGTGTGTGTAAACATTACCAATGTCACATATTTTATGGGTTTTGCTTATATAGCTGCAGGATATTGTCCAGGGAAACATCCAAGATGTCGAGTGTTAAAAACCACTGGGTACCAATGAGATGAAATAACTGAAATATTGATCTCCACCATTCTCATTCACCTACAGGGCAATTTGTTTCCCCAGGTTTTGAAGTTTGCAGTGTTTTTAACACTCTCCATGATAAAGACAGTTTCCCTGGAAGAGTCCTGCAGCCAATAAGCATTTAAACAAAACAAACAAAACACATACATTAAGAATGTGACATGAGTAATGTTTATATTATTAGAGCTGCTTCTAATTTCAAGTTTAATAAATCATCATCATCATCATTTAGCATCCTCTTTCCATGCTGGCATGGGTTGGATGGTTTGACATGGAACTGGCTAGCAGCAAGCTGTCCAGATTCCAACTGTCTATTGTGGTATCGTTTCTTTGGCCGGATGGCCTTCCTAATGCCAACCACTTAACATAGTGTGCTGGGTGCTTTTTATGCATCACCAGTACAAGCACATTTATACAACACTGGCACGGGTGCATTTATACGGCACTGTCATGGGTACATTAACGCAGTGCCAGCACAGATGCTTTTTAAGTGACACCACCACCTGAAGGACAATATATATATATATATATATATA
>NC_068982.1:78271067-78276193 GCF_001194135.2 Octopus bimaculoides | reverse complement strand
CCCGAGGGCTAAAATGTTGCCATATTTGATTACGAGGGAAATGCTAAATTTTCGCTGAGATCAATCAAGGGCATTTACTCCCTTAAGCCCCCTAAATCCGAAAATGAGGGATTTTTGTAAATTTCTTACAATAGCGGAGTTTGGTGGGTTTGAGGGAGTTTGGCGGGTTTGCCCTTGACTGATCTCGGTGAAAATTTAGTATTTTTCTAGTAATAATATATAGCAAAATTTTAGGCCTCAGGCATTTTCAATTTCCACAACTTTTTATTTTCACTCCACCCTAATGTACGTACATGCATACCTACATAACATATATGCATTGAAAGTGTAAAAAGACAAGTTAATATATTAGGGTGAAGATTAGGTTAAGTGTACACACACACATACACAAGCATACACACACACACTCGCACACACACATTTATACATGTAATACTGCAAGTGTAAAGAAGTAAGTTTATATATTACAGTTCAGACTACACAATGCAGGCAGTACAATAAACTGTAGTTTATATATACACACACATATGCATGTATACATACATAATTCATACATACATACATACATACATACATGTGTACATATATCCATACATACATTCGTACATGTATGCATACATACAAACACATACATACATGCACACTTACACATATACACACATGAATACAATCACATGCACATCCATCTACACACACACACCCATAGATACATACGTCTGCACACACCCATATATTATAGCTTTTAGTGAAATGTGCATAATTAACTATGTCTTCATGTGCATACATTTTTATATGGGTGCACGTTTTTATGAGAGTGCACATATATTTTTATGCAAATATACACACACATGAATGTATGCATACTAATGCACATTCACTAAAGTCTGCACACACACACACACACTCTCTCTTTTTCTCATGCTAACACACACATTCATACACACTCACACACACATATTCATACACACTCACATGCACGCACACACACACACACAACTATGTCACTCAACTATTAATTTTTAAGCACCATAAACAAACAAGCTGCTGTGTGCAAGGATGCAGGCCACGTGACCTAGTTTTCTTCTTCTAGTAGTAGTAGTAGTAGTAGTAGTAGTAGTAGTAGTAGTAGTAGTAGTAGTAGCAGCAGCAGCAGCAATGTTGGTGGTTGTTAGTACTAGTTGTAGTGGTTACACTTGTGAAACTGGTGGTTGTAATGACAGTATGTATAGTGGTGGTTGTAATAATGGCATGTGCAGTAGCAGTAGATGTGGTATTATTATTGCTTGTAATGTTTGTTGATGTGATTGTGGTGATCGCAGTAAAAGCAGTTTTGCTGTTGATGGTGTAGGCGGTGGTAGAGGTGGTGGTGGTGGAGGTAGTTGTGATACTTATAGCAGTAGTTTGGGTAGCAGTGTTTTGTTTTGCGGTAGTGACGGTTGTAGATGAAGGAATCACAGCAATGCTTGCAGCAGCAGCAGTAGTAGAACTAGCTATTATCATAGTAAAGTCAATGAACTAGAACGAGTAGACTAGATTGATTTCTCCATAACAAACCACTACCACCACCACCACCGCTGTCACCACCATCACACCCTGACTTCCTGGAACATAGTCACAGTACAATATCCACATCACCATCACAGCACATGACATTACTGGATAGTCCTTACTGCCATGACTACCACTACTACAACATTTATTAAACCACTCCATAACAAAATACACTGCCTTAATTATTATATCACTACCACCACCACCATCATCATCGTCACCATCATCATCTCCTCCCACTATCAACACAAGTGCCTTGAACACACAATTATCATAATTTTTCATGTAATAAACAATTGCTACCTCCGCCACCACAATCATTATCAGACCAGTACCATCACTGTCCCCAAAACCACCATTACCATCACCACCTTCTTCTTCAACACTTCTTGTGTCACCCCCAACTGTCACAAACTCTCATACTGTAACGACAAACACTATTACCTCTGCAACAACTACAGCCCATACCTGTACTGTTTACTTACCTCTAACAGCCATGAACCAACAAGAGAATCTCTATGGAGCTGCTTACCTTTCTGGAAATAGCAGCTAAAAATCTCCCTCAAACCACATCTTAACATCTTACAAAAGAAGGAGACATTGGATAATGTGATGGTCTCATATGGATTGATCATTGATGTGCTCAATCAGGACTGACTCAGGGTTAAACAACAACACCAACCATACCAACATTGTATTATTGAAGCCAATGAGGGAACTTCTAAATGGTCGGTGACTTACAAGAGGGAGGAGTGAAAATCTCCCTTAAATCACACCCTATCATTGCCTTACAAAATGAACACTTAGAATAATATTCTTTTCTTCTCTAGGCACAAGGCCCGGAATTTTGGGGGAGGGGGTCAGTCACTTAGATCGACCCCACTATGCAACTGGTACTTAATTTATCGACCCTGAGAGGATGAAAGGCAAAGTCGACCTCAATGGAATTTAAACTCAGAACATAGAGACAGACGAAATACCGCTAAGCATTTTGCCTGGCTTGTCCCAGGTAAACTAGTGCAGAAGTAAAAAAGGTATGATCATGACTGGACTGTCATTTTATCATAGGTTTGTGTGCTCTCTCAGGGCTGTCTTGGAGCTCAACAATAAGATGTTATGATGATTTACATTGTCATCACTGTCCTCTCCACAAATGACCATCACTACAATACTCGATCTACTGACACCACTATATGTAGGTCAAGACTAACTATCAGTCAAGGAGGCAGCTGCACGTGTATTCTTTTATTCTTTTACTTTTTTCAGTCATTTGACTGCAGCCATGCTGGAGCACTGCCTTTAGTCAAAGAAATCAACCTCAGGACTTACCCTTTGAAAGCCCAGTACTTATTCTATCGGTCTCTTTTGCCAAACCACTAAGTTACAGGGATATAAACACACCAAAATTGGTTGTCATGCGGTGGCGGAGTGGGAAACAAACACAGACACACACACACATGAATACAACACACACACACACATATATATAAATAAAACGGGCTTCTTTCAGTTTCCATCTACCAAATCCACTCACAAGGCTTTAGTTGGCCCAAGGCTATAGCAGAAGATACTTGCTCAAGGTGTCATGCAGTGGGACTGAACCCAGAATCTTATGCCTATAGCTACAGGGCAAATATCTTTTATCTTTTACTTGTTTCAATCTTTGGACAGTGGCCATGCTGGGGCATTGCCTTGAAGGGTTCATTCAAACAAATTGTTATTTTCCTTTTTCAAGTCAGGCTACCACCACCACCACCAACAACAACAACAACAACAACAACAACAACAACAACAACAACAACAACAACAACAACAACAACAACAACAACAACAACAACAACAACAACAACAACAACAACAACAACAACAACAACAACAGCAACAACAACAATGACGACGACAACAACAACCATCACCACCACCAAAACCACCACCACCACTACTAAACCTTCCTTACCATGACATCAATAATGAAAATTAATAGAAACTACAGAATAGTAAAATTGATTGGATTTAAGGATTTCTAAATATTTCACTGTCATTATGCCGGTGATGGTGATGACCATAGTAGTGGTGGTGGTATGATAGTGGTAGTCTCAGTGGTGTTGCTGCTCACTGTGGTGATGGTAGTCCTGCTGCAAATGATGATAATGAAGATGATGATGATGATGGTGGAAATGCAAGCAGTGATAGTTCAGGTAGTAGTAGTAGTTGTTGTTGTTGTGGTTGTGGTGGTAGAGGTGGCTGCATTCATGATGGTAGTCAATGACGATGACGTTGATGATGATGATGGTTATGGTGGCAGGTAGTAGTCATATAATATTTGTGAGAATAGCAGTAGTAGTGCTATTCATGATGATGATGATGATGATGTATGCTGTATAGCATCAGAAGAGATGTTCTGTAAGATGTGTAGAAAACGATGGAGTAGGGTGGTGGAGAGAAGTAGAGGGTTGGAGGGGGGGTGGGGTGATAGATGAGAAATCCATTGCAAATCTATGTGTAATACAGTTCTTTCAGACAAAGGAATTATGAATGTTCTACACATGTGTGCACATACAAGATACACACACAAATACATGTGCATGCACATATATACATACATACATATATAACATAATATATATATATAATATTTATATAATAGTATGCATGCATAGATCAATGGATAAAACCATTGCATATATATAGGTATATATATATATGTGTGTGTATATATATATATATATGTGTGTGTGTGTGTGTGTATGCGTGCGTGGGCATGGATTTATCCATACAGATATATATATATATATATATACATATATGCATATACAATGAAATATTAAACTTACAGATGTATGTATATTTAAACAAATACACACACACACACTCTCTCTCTCTCTCTCTCTCACACACACACACACAGACACACACACACACACACAGACACACACACACACACACACGTGTCACTTTGTGTCTGATGTTAGTAGTAGTGATGCAAGCATAGAGAAGAGACATAAGACAAAGTTATTAAAGTATTCTTTTACAGCTGGATGCCCTTGCTGTCCCCAACCCATACCTGTTCTTATACACATACATATAACACACATATACACATACATAAATACATATACATACACACAATGCACTTCTTTTACATTGTGTCCATCAAATCAGTTCATATAGCTTTGGTCAGCCCAAGCCTTAAAGTAGAAGACCAAAGGTGCCAGGCAATAAGATTGAACATAAAAACATGGTTGTGAAGCAAACAATTTAACCACACAGCCATGTCTGTGCCTATACACACACACACATATACACACACACACATACACACATGCATATACATACATATATATATGTGTGTGTATACACACATATATATATATACACATACATACATGTTGCAATCATGATGGTAAGATTGTGGTTTGAATTCCTGGACCAGGTGATGTACTGTGTTTTTGAGCAAACCACTTCATTTCACATTGCTCCAGCTGGCAAAAGTGAGTAATTCTGTGATAGACCAGGCCCATCCAGGTGGTGGTGCGAGGTATATATATATATATATATATATATATATACCTCAT
>NC_068982.1:78269517-78271007 GCF_001194135.2 Octopus bimaculoides | reverse complement strand
ATATATATATATATATATATATATATATATATACCTCATGGAAATATATACTCCATGGAAATTGGTTTTATGAGCCCATGGCTCAGGAAGGACCTTGGTCTCCGTTTTTTATATATATATATCATCATCATCATCATGATATATATATATATTATATATAAAAATACGACTGGCTTCTTTCAGTTTCCATTTACCAAATTCACCCAAAGGTTGGGAAGCAAACTTCTTAATCACACTACCATGTTTGTGGTTTATATAAATAAATACTTGTGCCAACAAATACAGAAAAAGGGTAAAAATATTTGTTAATATCATAGAACAGAGAGAAAATACCTCTCTAGAATATCCCCCTCCTTCATAACTGTTATTTATTAAATGGTATTTAATTGGGAAGATGGTGCTGACATGAGTGGAGAATCAGGAAAATGTTTACAGATTACCATTTGATAATTCCTGTGGCACCCACAGAAAGACTTTTGGCAAAAGTAGTTACAAATGTCAGTGGAGACTGGAAAAAGAGGGAGAACAGAGAGACAGAGAAAAGGAGAGATGGGGGGCGGATTCTAGGCCATTTCTTGTGACAGTTACAAAGCAATTCTTCTCAAAAATAAAACTATGATGACTAACTAACACTGTTGTCATTATGAAACTCTGTTAAGCGTCATAGCAAGACTGCTGCATCTGTAAAACTGTGCAGTTACTATTTCTAAACTTGGGAAACCATTTGACATATTCTCATTGAGTAAAAGATAGTATAAACTTCTCCAGTGTTCCATGAAGCGCCAATTCCCTGCCAATATTCCCCCACCCATTCTCACTGCCATCATCCCTGCCCCCTGCTTTCACCTCATACCACATTATTACATGCCTCATTTGTATATATTTTTCTTCTTCTAATATTGCTATGTTAATGAAACAGAGTCTCTTACAAAACAGAAGAAAATAAACGAATAAATAAAAAGGATGTCTTGACAAGTGTCATCATTTGTAAAGTATATTGGTGGCAGCAGAAAGAGATATGATAGATAACCACTTCATTTTAAAAACAACTTTTAGTAAATACAAGTTAAAACAAAGCAAATGACACACTGAATATGTATTCTTTTATTCTTTAACTTGATTTAGTCATCTGACAGTGGCCATGCTGGAGCACCACCTTGGAGGGTTTTAGTCAAAGAACTTGACCCCAGGACTTATTCTTTGCAAGCCTAGTACTTATTCTATTGGTCTAATTTCCCGGGCTTGTAAGCTATAAAGTCATAAACTCACCAGCATCAATTGTCAATCGATGACAGTGGGACAAACATGCACACACATATACGACGGGCTTCTTTCAAATTCAGTGCACCAAACCCACTCACAAGGCTTTGGTCGGCCCAAGGCTATAGTAGAAGACACTTGCCTAAGGTGCCGCGCAGTGGGACTGAACATGGAACTATATGGTTGGGAAGCAAGCTTCTTACCACACAGCCATGCCTGCACCTATATAT
>NC_068982.1:78268236-78269193 GCF_001194135.2 Octopus bimaculoides | reverse complement strand
ATATATATATATATATATATATATATATATATATATATATATATATATATATACATACATATACATATTATACATACATATGCATACATATGTGTATACACACACACACACACAAACACACACACACACACGTATAGTTAAAAGAATTTTCTAAAAAAATGCAATCTATATATGCACTGAAACATGAGACTTGTTTCCACACAACTTCCTCTCTCCCCCTCTCTCTCTCTCCACACGCACACACATACATACAATTCCCTTGTCAAACCTCCCTCCCCCTGCCCCTGTCACAACTCAGCCACTCCCATCGAAATTAGGTCGATCGCTAATCGATACCTATACATATATTAACGAAAACAACACATTTACGAAAACCACACAGCGTCGATATTCACAATAAATATATAAGGCAGCGAGCTCGGTAGAATTGTTGCATCGCTGGGTATAATGCTTAGCAGCATTTCGGTCGTCCTTACGTCCTGCGTTCAAATTCTGCCGACGTCGACTTTACCTTTCATTATTCCGGGGATCGATAGCATAAATACCTGTTGAACACGGGGGAGGGGGCAATGTAATCGACGTGGCCCCTCCTCTCGAAATAGCTGGTCTTGGGCCAAAATTTGAAACTAATATCAGGGTTGATATTCAAAGGTATAATTTTTCTGACTTACGATATGTATCGTAACTTATTTCTGAGAGCTTTATTTTATAGGTGCAGGCGTGGTTAAGAAGCTTACTTTCCAACCACATAGTTCCGAGTTCAGTCTCACCGCATGGCACCTTAGGTAAGTGCCTTCTACAATTGCCTTGGGCTGACCAGAGCCTTGAGAGTAGATTTAGTAGACAAAAACTGAAAGAAGCCCGTCGTGTATATATATATATATATATATATATATACCGGAGTAAGCACATGCAATGTGCAACAAGGTGGAAAAAAGAGTACTCAAATACCAGAGG
>NC_068982.1:78260421-78268039 GCF_001194135.2 Octopus bimaculoides | reverse complement strand
TATATATATGTGTGTGTGTGTGTGTGTGTGTGTGTATGTATGTATATATATATTCGTGTCTGTGTTTGTACCCCCACCCCGCCATCGCATGACAACCGATACTGGTGTGTTTATGTTCCCGTAACATTAGCGGTTCGGCAAAAGACACCGATAGAATAAATACTAGGCTTATAAAGAATAAGTCCTGGGGTTGATTTCTTCGACTAAAACCCTTCAAGGTGGTGTCCAGCATGGCTGCAGTCAATTGACCGAAACAAGTAAAAGAATAAAAGAATATATATAAACAGTATTGCTACAGCTATTAGTGCTGGTATATTTTGAGGGTCGTCCGATGAACACCACTCCAATTAGAGTAGTTTTTCTTTGTAATTACAAATAAATATTTCTGGATTTGCACTACCTTCATATAAACTGATTATATATCCAGAAATACAGATTAAAGTCGTACAAAGTATAAAAATATCCTAAATTTGTGTATTATCACCGGAATTTTACGCTTGCTATGTTTACAATGACATAAACAGACCAATACTGGTAATCAAGCATGGATGCATACACGCACGTATAGACGCATACACACACGCATGCACACACACACACACATATCCAAACCAACTAAGGAGCCATTATGTGAACGCTTGACCTGGGAGAAATAACTGCCAAATCTCTTCAAAATCATACCCTACTGCATTTAAAAATAATATTTTCAGACTATTTGAAGAATAATGGTTCCTGATTTAGGAACAAGACCAGCAATGTTTAGGGGAAGGGATCAATCGATACCATCGACTTCAATACTTCACAGGTACTTTTTATTTTTATCCACCTTTGTGGGGTGAGGAGAAAAGCAAAGAGGACCTCAAATCGGCGGAAATCGTATTCAGAACGAACCGTAATTACACATACCAAGGTATTTTGCCTGATACTTTAACGATAATGAAAGTTAGTCGTATTCCGTAACGAAAACATTACAGTTTATTGCACGGTTTCTAAAAATAAAAAAGAAAAGAACTGGAGCAAATCAACATTTTAAACGTTCAGAACGTGAAACGAGAGCGGTCTCTCACACACAATACTAAATAATGTCTTCGTCCTTGAATAAATAGGTTTTATATTACTTATAATATATGATCGAACTTAACTATAATTGTGACTGGAGATATGATAGCTAAAAATTAAAGTAGAAAAGACCTTATCTGCATCGCTGGAAGGATTTGTGCAAGGAAGATTTGTTTGTTGACTTCATTTACAAAAAACAACAATGTTTATCTAATGAACACGGCAACGGCAACATTCTAAACAATAGTGTGTTTGTAAGGAACGCATATTTGATGGCATAAAACAGGGGTTTTCAAACTTTTTGACTTGCGGACCCCTTTATATTTCAGGCTTTACCTTATAAACCCCCTTATAACCGCTTATGAAATTTATACATAAATATTTGCTTAAAATAACATATTTTTACATTTATTTACTTACATTTATTTATTTTAACAGTATTTAACAAATAGGTTTATTGTCAATTAAAAGATTTTGATTAAAAAACATATAAAATCAAATTGCCCATAAAAAGTATTTGCTGTCCACGGACCCCCTGTCTTGTCCTTGCGGACCCCCTGTTGTCCGCGGACCACAGTTTGAAAACCCCTGGCATAAAAGACGCACGGGTATGTTAGACGAACCCTAATTTCAATAGCGAAAAGTTTTTAGCATGTAATATTTAGAGCAACTTTGAATACAGCAACTGGGGTGATTTTATCGAGAAAATTTTCGAACAAAAACTGCCTCTTTTACGATATCAACTATACTAGGAGAGAAGGTAAGTCGATTACATCGACCCCAATATTAGACTGGTGCCTTATTTTATCGATCCCGAAGGGATGAAGGGCAAAGCAGACCTCGGCGGCATTTGAATTCAGAGCGTTAAGTGTCACATGAAATGCTACTAAGCATTTTGTCCGACGCGCTGAACGATTCTGTCAGCTTATTATCTTAACGAACATAATAATGATAGCATCAACAAAAACTAGTAGTAGTTGTTGTTGATGTTGTTGTCGTCGTCGTCACCTGAGGGGTTTCAGTCAGCCGACTTTCGTAGAATCAATATTTGCAGCATGGCGGGAAATATCGATGAAATAAATATAAGAGGTTAGCTTTGACTTGTAATGAATCACACAAACACGCGCACGCACACACACACATGAGAGAGAGAGAGAGGGGGGGGGGCAAAAAAATATTTTATGTAAATGAATATGTGCATACCTATGTAAACATGATTATGCATGTACAGTGTGTGTGTGTGTGTGTGTGTGTGTGTGTGTGTGTTTACACAGGCACAGCTGAGTGGTTTACAAGTTCGCTTTACAATCATGACACTCCAGGTTCAATCCCACTGCATAGCATTTTCACCACGGGTCTTTTATCGTAGGCTTGACCGAACACGAATCTTATAAGTGAAATTAGGTAGAGGGGAAACTGTGCGAAAGCCGTTGGGTGGGTGGATTATACTTCTAATTCAAAAGAGTACATTAAGGGTACACGTATATGTGGAATACTCAACAATCAACACTGTAATTCAATGAATGCAGTTGACCAACAACTGGAATAAGCACCATTCAAAACAACGAAGATCCATTTATCTCGTATATTAAAGAACTTACACGTTAACCTTCCCAAAACGTGTACGTGTGTATACATACATACATGCATACATACATACATACACACACACACACACAGCATTCACACACTAGAGCGAGTAGCGACTATTATCCACAATGCACTATTATTGGCGGGAAAATTATTTACGCGCGCATCACGAGACGTGGTCTCTCTCTGAGTCACTACGCGAAGCAGGTTTGAACTTGAAACGCCAATTAAGTTGTTTATTACGCTAAGCATCACAGCCACCCCTCTTTCTGTTTATTTCGTTAGATTTAGTGTGATTCATAGTGTGTGCCAAAGATCACCGCGATAGACGTGGTCTTCATCTAGCTATATTGTTGTAACGAGGTAGATAGATAAATAGATCGATCGATCGATAGATAGATGGATGGATAGATAGATAGATAGAGAGAGAGAGAGAGAGAGAGATTACGTCTACCGTAACATTATAGTGACTAGCGGATCATGTCCACCATAAAACCGCAGTGATTAGGGCGAGACTGCTATTCCCAATAATGACTACTCGGTCATATCTGTTCACGCATACATAAATACACATGCACTACTCTGTCTTCTGAGTTCAAATCCAATCAAAATTAAGTTTTCCTTTTATCCTTTCGAGATCGATAAAGAAAAAAAGTACCAACTATGAGGTTGGTGGATTGGTGGAACTGAAAGAAAGGCGGACCAGATGCCTTGTGGTATTTTTTCCGAATTCCTATCGTCTTTGGGTTGTAGACTTAAACTGTCACCTACTGGGGTGCCTGTCGGGGAATATAATCTGTTGCAAGCATTTGGGTTAAGCTTCTGGTTTAAGGATACCTTCCTCTCCGCCACCAGTTTCAGGGTCTTATAACAGGTCTTGGGCAGTGCGTTCTCTCTTCCCTCATGACTTACATACACACACATACACACATTCAAAACACGCGTTCGGACCGTGTAATGCCAACTTCTACAAAAGTCCTTTAATTTAAGCTGTACTGTGAAGCGGAGCCGAGGGTAAATATCCCCCTAGATAAGGTGCCAAGAAGTTGTGACCCCTTTCTGAAAGACGAATCAAGCCCAGTATTCATAATTAAGCACCTGACCAAAACTCAACTCAATATATTATAAATAAATTATATACACACAATATTCACACACTAAAGCATACGACGGGACAACAAGGAAACCAAATGCCGTCACTCGACTTAATGGAAATATCAATCAAATATAAGTATAGATGATTGGAAATGGCAGTCAAATGTCCCTCTATTATCTTAAAAAAAGGAAGAGCAGTATAGATAATGCAGTCCTATATACACCATGACTTACACGCGCGCAAAAAGAGGCAGTCACGGCTTAAAAGCCTTGGGTCCTTGGTCTGTTCTAGATATATAACTGATGTTTCGCTCCTCCCGTCTGCACAGTTCACACTGCTATCGCGTGATGCAACAGAAAGACTGTAATAGATGATGTAGTGAGTGGAGTAATTAGATATACAATGAGATATATAATGAGGTACAAGTAATTAAGATGAGTGTATACTATGTCGATGAGTGTATACACTCGAACCATGCCCTTCTGTTTTAAAAAGTAGAAGGACACATTGGATAATGTAGTCCTAGTTACACTATGTTTGATTAAAAGACAAGATAGCCAAGGCTGAAGCATCGTTGATCAGGATTACTTGGGAATTAATAAATCTCTCTTAGCTTACTCCTTATTGTCTTAAAAATTGACGGGCACATTGGATAATGTAATCCTAGATACATTGTATCTGAACATACGACAGGATGGTCCAAGATAGAACATCTTTACTTGGAACTAAGCAGTCACAAGCAGTTAAATCTATGTCAGCTGCTGCCTACAGTTTTGAAAAAAGGAAGGGCACATTTGATAAAGTAGTCCTAGATAGACTTTATCTGAGAATACAAAAAAAAAAAAAAAAAAAAAAAAGAAAGGAAGAAAAAAAAGAAACTAGATATGATCAGGTTTGGAACGTCTTTGATCAACGATCAAAGATCAGAAGCAACTACAAGAGAAGTAAGAATGACAAAGATACGAATATATGTTAATGAAATACCTTTGAAAAAGTTGTACGAGAGGTCATCATCTTATATGTGCTAAATTCGAAAGATCGCTATATTTATATATGCATTTACAACTAGCAGCACCCAAAGAAATTCTGTTTTATAAATGTTCTTACTGTTATTTTTAGATGCAAGGCGGCGGGCTAGCAGAATCGCTAGAACGCCAGGAAAATGCCTGGTGAAGTTCAAATCCCGCCGAATTAGAAAACCAAAATTAGTAACCCCCAAAAGGTGGTGGGGTTGGAACAGAGTCGAAAAAAAAATGCTTCGTAATGTTTCTTCCAACGCTTTACGTCCTGGGTTCAAATCTCGCTACTGTCAATTTTACCTTTCATCCTTCCAGGGTCGATAAAATAAAGCACCAGTCTAGTTCTAGGGACGATGTCATTGACTATGTCCTTTCATAGACATTGAAGGCATTTAAAAGTGCTACTCTTGAACACATATCGTGATAAGCAGAATAATACTTGTCTGCTTGTACATGATATGCATGGATAGATGATATGCATGGATAGATACGAGATAATATTGGTTTCAAATTTTGAGACAAGGCCAGCAATTTCGGGGAAAGGAGTGGGTCGCTTACTTCGACGCCAGTGTTCAACTGGTATTTATTCTATCGACCCCGAAAGGGATGAAAGGCACAGTCGGCCTCGGAGGAATTTGAACTCAGACAACATAAAGACGGACGAAATGCCGCTAAGCATTTTGCCCGGCGCGCTAATGATTCTGCCAACTTGCTACCTTTAAAAAAATGATAATATTGATACAAAGAAACTTACTTTAAGTCTGTCGTGGGCTCAAAGACTCATGAGGCTGGAAGTTAACCCGGTTCCCCCTAGATTATGAATGACTGAGATTACAATATCCTCACACTCCTGGACGGGATGCTAGTCCGTTGCAGAGTTAACTTTCCAGCCACCACTGGAACTCATTTACAACTAAGTGGATTGGAGTGTTTTGCTGAAGAACACAACGCACCGCTGGGTTCAGGAGTCGAAACCACGATCATAAGAATTTACGAGTGTGATTGCAATGCACCTAATCACAAGACCACGCACCTTCACATTGGTATAAAATAACTTATTATTTTTGGTTGATATCCTTCGCGTTTGTTAAGAACAGCGAAAACGTCTCAACAGCTGATTCTTGTCAAACAGGCCATTTGCATGCGGCATGTTTATATTGATTTTGCAATTTCAAAATAAATAAGCATTCTTCAGTTATTGGGTTGCCTCACATTTTCCACCCATAAAATACACACCTACATACATGTGTATGTATGTATGTATGTATGTAGAAAGAAAGACAAGCGATAGCAGGCGTGACGAATATATTTATATGAAAAGTTGCGTATATAGGTTACACCTGCTTGCATATTATGCATTGTTATATCAACCAGTCATCAACCATTCGGAACAGTTTGAGAGAGAGAGAGAGAGGGGGAGGGACATACAAGCAGGCAGACAGACAGACAGACAGACAGCTAGAGAGAGATGCACGAGAGTGAAGTGCCTTGTTCAGGGACACAATGCCCGGTTCAGGAATTGAACCTACGATATTATAATCGCCAGCCTAACACAAGCAAACTATTAGGCCACGCCTTTTCTGTAACAATAACCAGCTAATGACATTAAGCAGATGATTTAACGATATCCAGAGCTTTGGGAGGGGACGGGGGCTCCATTAATTTAGTTAACAATAGACGATTCAAAACTCTATCCATGATTACAATAAATGGTTTCTACTTAGTGCACGCACGCACTACTTGAGAGGACAAAGTTAATCTCAGACACAAAGTCGCAAATGTGTAGATTCACTGAGGACAATGATGATGACGATGATGATGAAGGTAGTGGTAGCGAGTTGATACTTTTAAACACACCCACCCACACACACATGTTCAATATAGTGCACTCCTCTAACATGAAAGATAAGCTCTTTCTCTCATCATCATCATCATCATCATCAATCAGAGGGGAAGTTATAAGATTGCAGAACTTAAATTTCTTCTTTTATAGAACGTACATTTTTACATTTCGTTGGCAATAAAACTGAAGAGTATTTTGGTCATGATCAACAGCATACAGAATCGGTTAAGGTAACATGAACACACCTCGGAAGGCTCTGGACATAGTTTGAACAAAATTGCAGAATACACACACACGCGCATACGCACACACACACACAAATGACAATCTGACTCAGCCCCACATGACTTAAAACTTTTGTTGGTTGCTACGTAGGAAGCAACCATGTAGGACGTGTCCCATGCGTCCTTGAAACTGTAAACCATGTGAAAGTTTGAAGTCATGCAGAGCTGAGTCAAACTGTTGTTTAGAAAAAAAAAATGTGTAACTCCTAACAAATGTGCTGAGTGCTGCTTTCTGTCCTTTGTTCACTCACTCGCAAGTGTGTGTATGTGTGTGTGTGTGTGTGTGTGCGCGCGCGCGCGCATGTGCGTGATCGGATGGCAATTGGAGATTTCTGATACACACTTCGATTGGATTTGCTCGAGCCCTTCACTGTTTTCAGAATCAGAGTCATATTATTGCACTTTCTCCAACAGTATTGAGTACTTCCACTAAATTGTATTTCATATTAATGTTATATGTTGTCCGATGCGCTAATGTTTCTGTCAAACTTCGGAAAGCTTAGAAACTAAATATACTCTCTTCTACTCTAGGCACAAAGTCTGGAATTTTGGGGGAGGGGGCAAGTCGATTAGATCGACGCCAGTGCGTAACTGGTACTTAATTTATCGACCGCGAAAGGATGAAATGCAAAGTCGACCTCGGCGGAATTTGAACTCAGAACGTAGCGGGCAGACGAAATACCGCTTAGCATTTCGCCTGGTGTGCTAACGTTTCTGCCAGCAGCTC
>NC_068982.1:78259597-78259933 GCF_001194135.2 Octopus bimaculoides | reverse complement strand
GTGTGTGTGTGTGTGTGTGCGTGCGTGCGTGTGTAGAATAAAGTTCATGTTCAGTTAAATGAAGGAAAGAAAAACATATATATGGAACACACACACACACACATATATATATATATATCGTGTATTGGTTCTTATAAACTGTCAGTGGACGAAAGTCTCGGCCCTTGAGTCATCACTAATATGAAAAAAATGTATAGGCGTTGATATCAGAGACCTATTGGCACAAACATTGAAGATGTATTACAGAGAGATATGTAGGCAATAATGAAAGACATCTCAGCATTAATATTTCAGATATATAGACATTAACACGAATGATGTATAGGAACTATATAT
>NC_068982.1:78255148-78259392 GCF_001194135.2 Octopus bimaculoides | reverse complement strand
TATATATATATATATATATATATATTAAAGCTATCATCAGAGAAAATGGAAAAAAAGCATAGAGGGACAATATTGTTTTCAAATCTTGGGACAGCAATTTCGTAGGGAGACGGTAAGTCAACTAGATCAACCCAAGTACTGCACTGGAACTTATTTTATCGACCGTGAAAGAATGAAAGACAAAGTCGACTTCGGAGGAATTTGAACTCAGAAACGTCAAAATGGACAAAGTGCCGGTAAGCATTTTGCCTGGAGTGCTAAAAATTCTGCCACCTCGCCACTTTGGGACCAATAGTAAAAAGCTATATAAGGATTTATATTAATTATATAGGCACTAATATTAAGCACAGAAACTCACTTTGCAGCTACGTGGTTTCGGGTTCAGTTCCACCACTTGACACTTCTTCTATAACCTCGTGCCGACCAATGCTTTGTGAATGAATTTGGTAGACGGAAACTGTGCAGAAGCCCGCCCCTCTCTTTATCTCTTTCTCTCTGTATCAAGGTGCATAGCTCAGTAGTTAGAGCGTTGGGCTTACAATCTGAGGTTGCGAGTTCGTTTTTGGGACCGGGTGGTGTTTCGTTCTTGAGCAAGACGCTTCATTCCATGTTGTTCCAGTTCACTTGACTGTAGGAAATGAATTGCAATGCCACTGGTGCGAAGCTGTACCAGCTTTTGCCTTTCGCTTGGATAACATCGGTGGCGTGAAGGGAGACTGGCACGCATGGACAACTACTGGTCTATCACAAACAAACAACCTTGCCAGGACTTGTGCCTCGGAGAGGAACGTTTCAAGGTGGTGCAATACCATGGTCAATCGTGAACGAAGTGGAGTTTTATCTTTTACAATGTATGTCTGTACATTCCACCACTTGACAACCGGTGTTGGTTTCTTTACGTCCCCGTAACTTGACGGTTTCAGCAAACAGGAACGATAGGAAAAAAGCACTGGAGTCGTTTTCAGTGCAACAGCATGGTCCCAGTTCAATGACTTAAATAAATAAAAAATAAAGGGTTTGGTTTGCTATCAAGTCCATTACCCCGCCCCCATATGACTAAGTGTGAATACATACACACACACACACACACACACACACACACATATATAAGTGTGTGTGTGTGTATGTATAACTGAATATCGGTTATTATCGCTGACCTTTGCTAACAACATGTCACTGGGTACCTGTTTTAATAAAGGCGTGTATAAATTTGGAGTAGTTATAAATATAAACAAGGTGTATATGAATATATAGTGGCTATTAATATACAGTGAGTGTGTATAAGAAATATATATTAGCTATTAATACTTAACATATAGTGCTGTAACTAACCTACCGCAAAAACTCTTTATCGTGACAACAACCACCATCATCACTATATTTGTTTATTTGTAGGTATGTATGTAGGCATGTATGTATGTACGAATGTACTATGTATGTAGTATATATGCATGTATGAATGTACGTCGGTATATATATGCATGTATATATATGGTGCGTATGTATATATAGGAGCGCAGGTGTAGCTGTGTGGTAAGAAGCGTGCTTCCTAAACACATGGTTCGAAGTTCAGTCCCACTGCGTGGCACATTTGGCAAGTGTCTTGGGCCGATCAAAACATTGCGAGTGGATGTGGCAGACGGAAACTGAAGGAAGCCCGTTGTGTTTATATATATATATATATATATATATATATATATATATATATATACACATATGTGTGTGTGTGTGTGTGTGTGTGTGTGTCTTTGTGTCTGTACCCCCACCATTGCTTGACAACAGGTGCTGGTGTGTTTACCTCCCAGTAGCCTAGTGGTTCGGCAAATAACACCGATGGAAAAATACGAGGCTTTTAAAAAATAAGTACAGAGGTTGTACATTCGACTAAAAATTCTTCAGGGCAGCGCTCCAGCATGGCCACAGTTTAATGATTGAAACAAGTAAAAGATAGAAATTAAAAGAAGATGGTACATACGTACGTATACATGCATGCATGCATGCATACATGAATGTATGCATACATGCTTGTGTGCATCTATCTGTCTGTTCATGTATCTAAAGCTATCACTCTATCTACCTGGTCCACAAAACACACACTCACACACACACACACACACACTCACACACACACACACACACACACACACACTCACACACACACCTGTCTTCATTCACCCAGCTTTCTTTTTTTTTCTTTTTTTTCTCATCCCAGGTCTTGACATTAGTTTTGTAACAGGAGCCGCCTTTCAAGCCGTCCTCACCTCAACCTCTAGCACTCTCAACCCACCGCAAACGCCACCAACGCCATACCGCCGCAGTCGAAGTCCAAAAGACAAAACTATTATGAAGGCGGCGGCGATTGTAGCGAGGGTATACTCTCTATTTTTGTTTTTCAGCTTTTTTTTTTTACGGGAGCCTTGTGACAGACAACGACGAAGATAGAAATGGGCTGTGCAAGGTGATGGTAAATTAAAGCTAGTAAAAGCTGGATAATTAATGAAAGTGCAGACGATGGAGATGGTGATTGAAGCAGCGTTTGTTATAGTGATTATGATGATGATGATGATATTCACAGAAAGTGTTATTATAATGGTGCCACTGTTTACGTGGTGGTTGTAGTGGTAATGGAGGTGATGGTGGTGTTTTTATTTCTAGAACTTAGCCAACGTGATCAGCCCGGTGTGCCGGCTTTTATTCGTCCGTTCCCGGCATTGCTTTCTGCTTTTTCTCCATCATGCCATATCTTCAACCAAAAGCAATCTGCCCTCATTTTCTTTCCCCTCACAACCATCTCTCTCTCTCTCTCTCTCTCTCTCTCTCTCTCTCTCTCTCTCTCTCTCTCTCTCTCTCTCTCTGTCTCTCTAATTCTTTCTTTCCGGCCTTTAATAAAGATAAGGAGGAGGGGGTCAGGTGATTTCCTTGGGACATTTTGGAATAATGAATTTATAATTGTAAAAGTTTTACGAAGAAAAGAAAACCAATAAAAACGAGAAATGCGATTGCATATACATATATGTATGCGGGTATAAATATATATATAGTATAGAGAGACAACAGAGTAACGCCAGGTGTATTGTGAAAACTAAGTTTGATAACTTCCAAGAAACACGTACACACATAAACATACATGCATACATACTCATGCATACATACTCATGCATACAAACATGCATAAACAATGCATGCATATATGCATACAAGCATATACACATACATGCATAATACATACAGACAGCATATACATACGTTGACTATGCAAACGCATTCATACTAAGTACTTGACTATATTTATCGATATATTCTTTGTCTATTTACATATTACTCTTTCTCCCTTTCTCTATCTCTCTCTATATAGTTATATACACGCAACTGTATATATAATTATATGTACACGTACACGGGACCGTGCAAAGATTACAGTAGGCACAAATAACTAGGTATGAAGTATAGATCCTATTTAAGCTGCTCGTTTTTAGCTATTGGCCGTAAAAAAAAAATGATTTACTCGTAGCTTACCGGTATACCTCTAACGTTACCCATGGATTAACGGATATATCTATGGATAAACGGGTATACTCGTGTACATGTATACTTAGAAATAGCAAAAAGCAAACGTAAGAACGATTCATAAAAGTAGTACATTTCTTTTTTTTAACAAAGTGTCTTTATATTAAGAGAAAAACAGGCACCGTTAACTTCATAGATATATGTGAACTGTCACACCTGGCCCTCCTCTACGCTAGTCTTTGCAATATATACAAATAAATAGATAGATAGAAAGAAAGATAAATAGTTAGATATTATATATAGGTACATAAATTGTATTGTATTAAACTTCTGTGCCACCAGCTTTTTATATATATATATATGAAGAACCTACTTTTTGGAATTGATAGCATTTTGCAATAACAATAGCAAAGTTAATGATTGTATCTCACGCATACAGCGACAGATGTAGGTCATAAATGCAAATATTTGAATGTGTGTACGTACATGAGTATATGCACATACGCATATATATATATATATATATATATATACTATTTATTATGCAAATATATTGGTTCCAATATTGGTTTCCGGGGGGTTAAGTCGAAAGGAATGAAAGGCAAAGTCGACCCCCAGCGTCACTCGAACTCAGAACGTAACGACGGACGGAATAGCA
Organism: Octopus bimaculoides; assembly: GCF_001194135.2. Lineage (NCBI taxonomy): Eukaryota > Metazoa > Mollusca > Cephalopoda > Octopoda > Octopodidae > Octopus > Octopus bimaculoides. The sequence continues at coordinate 78,255,227 of NC_068982.1, read as the reverse complement.
ATGCCGCTAAGCATTTTGTCCGACGCATTCATGATTCTGTTAGGTCGCCACCTTAATATAAGTATATAAAAGTCTCTCT
>NC_068982.1:78253127-78254138 GCF_001194135.2 Octopus bimaculoides | reverse complement strand
ATATATATATATATATATATATATATATATATATATATACACACATATACAATGTGCACATATGAAAGAGAGAGAGCGCGAGAGAGAAAGAAAAAGTCAGAAAGCTAGAAAATTTGTAGTTTCGAAATGTCAAAACTTTTTACAGTCGCATATATGAGTGTATAGTAAAATTATATATGCATGTATACACATACATAAATACACGTATATATGTGTGTCTGCGTATAAGTGTGTGTGTATGTGTGCGCGTGTATCTATGCATGCATGCATGTATTTATGTATGTATCTACGTTGTATATATGTATGTATGCCTGTATGTTATAGTTCAAAACACTGGGATTAATTCAACTTTCCATTCTCAACTGGGATTTAACAAAATAAATACCAGTGCTATGTAAGGGTCGACTTCCAGCAACTTTTGTACTTCAATGTACAATTAACGCTGTCGGCTTTTTTAGACAAGAAAACAAAATGCTGTAAAATAAGAGGTAAGCTATCAGCTTGCTAAATCCGCAAGGAGGTTTCAGTTCCATGTTGCAGCCAATTGCTTTCATTTACACAACGAATACCCTTAAAGGAAAACTGAAGAAACCCTTTCCCTTGTAAATGCATAGCTTTGCACCTAAATTTATATTAAAATAATAATAGAAATATATATTTTTTTTTTTTCGTGTCGAAACAAACCCAATTTTACTTTATGTACGCGTTGCACATTACACCAATCTAAACTGACCCTCTTTCTTTCTTTTTTTTTACTTTAAATTTACATGCATTTTGCAGCTTGCACTTTAAGGGCAAGCTTCGTGCTTTCGAATAGAGACAGATATAATATCACAACATTGTAATATTATCCGAGATTACTATGTAGGAAAAAGGATTAACCAAACCCAAATCCAAACCCTGAATCGATCCCCCACAAACTTGCATGTATTATATATTAAAGATTTTTTTTTCTTTCTTCAATAGATCTTATATACAAGTGTATATATATATATATATATATATATATAT
>NC_068982.1:78247937-78252497 GCF_001194135.2 Octopus bimaculoides | reverse complement strand
ATATATATATATATAATACATATATGTGCTTTTATGTATGTATTATATGGTATGCTCTCCTCACCGGGGTGAAGTGCTCCTTGTCGCGTTGTTGTAGTAGTAGTAGCAGTAGTAGCGGTAGTTGTAGAAGAACCGTGAATATCCGTCTTAGCGTCTTCTGAACAGAAAGAATCGTAGAACTGCCAGAAAGGCTTCATAGCAACATCAGCCAAACTCCACAACTGGCCCAGCGTGCAAAATAAATCGTGCACATGCCCTCTGCTGGCTGCCTTGCCTGCCTTACTCACACACTCATCCTCTCATTATATTTCTCCCCCCTTCCTTTCTCATACTCTAAACACGCACACACACACACGCACACAACCACGCGCGCGCGCATACACATACACTTACATGTATCTTTTCATCTATTAGGGTTTCTTCTTCTTTATCTCTACCTCATAACATCTCTGTATCTAAATACGACACCCTCTCCTTATATTTCCTTTCCTTTTTTTCAACTTATCTCAACCCGCTCCTCTTGTTTATTTGTGCCTCCCACTTCCATTCCATCCTAATTCTAAACTCTCCCACCACTACTCCTCTTGTTGTTCCTGTTACCACCACTACTATAATTACTACCACTACCCCCTCACGCTCTTTCACATACTTATGTTTTTCCTTTTATCTTCCTATCTATCTATTTATCTCTCTCTCTCTCTCTCAATATATATATATATATATATACATCTTTATTTAACCCCCTCTACCTGTTCCCTTCTTTCTGTTCCCCTCCGTCCTCCTCCTCCTACTCTGACCTACAATTCAAATGTACTTTTTTAACTTCTACTTCTCCTCCGACCCTCTTTCATTACAATCATATTCTTCACTCTATTATCTCCCTCATTCTTTCTTTCGTTCTCTCCAACTTCCTCTTTGTCTTTTGTCAGTCATTCTCCTTCACGTCTCTCTTCCTCTTTCTTTTTATTTTTCTCTCTCTCCTTCACAGTCTCTCTCTCTCTCTTTCTCTCTTGTCTTTCTGTCTCTCTGTCGAGCCATTCCTCTCAGATGTCTTTCGTTCTGCCTTCCCTTAAACTACTACTACTACTGCTGCTACACTTGCTCTCCCTATCTATCTATCTATCTATCTATCTATCTATCTATCTATCATTCAGCTGTTTTAGTTACTCTCTTAGTATCATTCTGTCCCTCTCAGCGACAAACTAAGAGAGTAAACGAGTTCTAACAGCTTACTCCCCACTCTTTACTCTCTTCCTCTCCTCTACCCCTCCCTCCAATTTTCGTAAACACCCGACATTATTCCCTCCCCCCGCTCCACTTCATTTATACACATACATAGCTTTCTCCTCCCCTTCACTTCCTCTCTTTGTTGACTATTTCACAGTGATAACAGCCGATCACTCGGCATAAACCAACTTAACGTGTGTGTGTGTGTATGCGTTTGTGTGTGTGTGTGTGCGTGTGTGAGTGAATGTAGCAGATACATATGTGCGTGTGTGTATGTAGTATATACATGTGTGTGTGTGTGTATCATATACATGTGCGCGTGTGTGTGTGTGTGTTACATAGTGATGTGAGCAAGCACTGAAATGTCTAGCGACAACACACACCCGCTCTCTCTCTCTCTCTCTCTCTCTCTCTCTCTCTACACACACACACATACTCAAACCTATGACGGTTTGCAGACTGTCACTCGAATGTTTTTTTTCTTTTTATTATATTCATTTATATCTTTTTACTTGTTTCAGGCATTGGACCGCGGTCATGCTGGGGTACCGCCTTGAAAAGTTATTTTTTCTTCAGTCGATCGAATCGAATTGACTAAACTCTTCAAATAACCTAACTTCGTTAAGCTATTCTATCGGCTTCTTTTTTTATGCCCGAACCGCTTAAGTGATAAGGATAAACCGGTGAGAGAATCTCGGAGAGACGGAATTGCGCGTACGCATTCACACAGATCCACATATACACACCCACATATACGTATGTAAGTATACACACAGGCCCATCGCCAGACTTGGGTGCTTGGGGGTGCTTCAAAACATTCTGGGGTAGACACAAATTCCTGATAATGCTAAAGTGGAGTCTGTAAATTGTTTTGACAATTTCGTCAATTTTTATGTTTTATTGATCGATTACCAACCGGTAATTTCTATGTTTTTTAAGCCCTTCCCCCTGCCTCCTCACATACGCAACTGGCTATAACTTTTACATTTTTGACCTTTTACGAACATTCGTTCAGAATTCTTTTAAACATCGGAGATGTTGATTACGCAAAAAGGCTTTCCATTTTTGCCTCCCCAACTCTCCTGTTTCGAAAGATGCATCAGGCTATAACTTGTTAAGATGTGCGGCTCAAGGTTTTAAGGTTATGCTTTAGGGTTATGGTATAGGTTTAAAGTTAAGCTTAGGATAAATGAAGGGTTAAATGAAGGAGCGGTGTACTTCTTTTACAGTAACATAATCTTACCTGTTTTATTATGAAGGTCGGCTGAAAAGTTCATAGGCTAGGAACCTCTCGTGGTTTGTATCCAAATGGGGTTTATTTTTCAATATAGTCCCCCTTGTGGTCCACACATTTCTTTCATTGGTGTTGCAGTGCTTGGATCCCATTGGTGTAGAAGCTTTCATCCTGTTAAAAAAAATGTCATCAACAGCAGATGTGACGTCATCATTGCGATATTACTTCCCACCCAAGTGTTTTTTCATGTTGGGGAACAGATGATAATCAGATGGGGTAAAATTAGGAGAATAGGAAGGGTGATCAACCAGTTCAAAGTCAGTCATGTACAGCAGCCATTGAAACCAAGGACTTGTATGTTGGAGTATTGTCCTGATGAAACAAGACCCCTTTTGTCAATTTTCCTGGGCATTTGGTCGTAATAGCCTTTCGTAACAACCTCAGCAAGTTGGTATAGTACTTTCCATTGATGGCGTGGCCCTTTCGAAGATAGTCAATGAGCACAATGCCTTTTACCCCCCCCCCCAAAAAAAAACGGGGGCTATTACCTTCCCTGCAGATGAAATGACCTTGGCCTTCTTTGGAGCAAAGCGAAGAGAGGTGTTTCCACTGAATGGATTGTCTCTTTGTCTCTGGCTCAAAGTGATGAAGCCAACACTCATCCTAGTTCAGGCAATGTTCAAGGAAACCAGCCTCAAGCAATGCCAGATTTTCCTGTGACTTGTGTGTGTGTGTGTGTGTGGGGGGCTATCAATGATCGCAAGTAGTAACAAGTTTGCATTTTCGTTGATATATCATAGAACAGCGATAGGATGTAAGTATATATGTAGAGAAAGATGACTCGCAAGAAGCATTGCTTGCAGCAGACGTGAGAGATGCAGCATAGAATTTGGAGATGTCTGGAAAAGCAGCCTAAAATGAATATAGTGAAGAACAGATACCTGACAGAAGTATTATTTTCTAAAATATAACGTTTAGCAACGCATAGTTCGTTGTAAAATGAGCTGTCCAAATAGTTTATGCTCATGAGTTGATAAATAGGAGATAATCTTGAAACTTCTAAGAATGCTTCTGATGCAAGAGACAAAGCTTCTCCAGCTGCCAATATTTTCGTGTTGCGTTCATTAAAGCGACTTTGAAGTTCTTCAATACAGTTATCAAAACGCAGTTGTAAATACGATTAAAAAGTAGATATTTATAATCAGAATCTTCATGACCCAGCGTTGAAATTATTACAGATGATTATGTAATGTTCTCTAGAACTCTATGAGTGCATTGAGGAATAGAACATTCGTCTTCTACATTAAATGTCCTAGCCTGCAGGTTTTGGAGGTTTTAGAATTTCCGACCAAAAGCATTGACAAGATTTATCTTCGTCGTTTCATTAATTTTTCATTTGAATAAAATACAATTTGCTTATTGTTATGTTTCGGAATGTTTATTTGTTATGTTTCAAATAAACACGCCCTATATATTTGTTCTTCACTTGTTTATTATTGCTCTTGTTTTATCTCATGCCCATTGTCTGGAAATCTTTCATCACACACCTGTGACCTCTTCAGCGACGCTTCTATCCCACGTGTATCCTCCTGTTCTGTTTAGTCCTTTCTCTAAACAGAACAGAAGGATACACGTGGGATAGAAGAGTCGCAGAAGAGGTCACAGATGTGTGACGAAAGATTTCCAGAGAATGAACAGATTAAGAACAATGAAAAACGAGTGAAGAACGAATATATAGCGCGTTTATTCGATAAAAAAAAAACGACCATCCTGAAATGTAACAATATCTGTTTCAACACACGATTTCACATCAGGAATCTTGCAAAATAAATTCATAAACGCAGCAAATTTTTTTTTGAAAAGCAAACTATTGGTAGTTATTATTTTGAAAAACAGAGTATTCGGGGAAAGACTGACCAAAATGTCTGTTCCGATCCTATATTTTTAAATTGCTGCACGATTTTAATCGGAGAGGTAATGTTATGATTGAAGATTTGCGGGCAAAATACAATTATGGTAAACTTGAAGAACTTCTTAACTTTTTCGATAATAATCGAAAGACCTCAAAATCTCACTGCTAATGAGATGAGTTTCTGAAG
>NC_068982.1:78243102-78247589 GCF_001194135.2 Octopus bimaculoides | reverse complement strand
AGAAGCAGGGATCTTTTCTGTGTATAAGAAGCAAATTAGCTAGTTAGAAAATCTCCATAACAGAAGAAGACTGTAACTATACTGAGAAGTAATGTTTATTGCCACTTCAACATGGCTGCTTCAGTAGGAACCGACGTTATTACCATGATACTGTGGTAGTAACAGAACAGCCATGTTGAAGTGGCAATAAACATTACTTCTCAGTATAGTTACTGCTTTCATCTCTTATGGAGATTTTCTAACTAGCTAATTTGCTTGTTGTAAGATCAGTGTCTAATTGTCACTTATGTTTCTGTATATTGTGAGCTAGAACATGCTACTGTTATCTCTAGCAGACGAGTATCCACCACTGAAGATGAGCACAGGTAGCTCGAAACCGTACGGTCTGTTGGAAGATGGTAGGGGTTCACTCCCCTGCTTGCAATTTATATCGGGTGCTGATTACATCGACTAACTAGCGGGAGGAGGCATCCTCATGGGAGTTAAAATGATAGTAACGGCGGTCCCTATGGAACAGCCATGAAGGGCTACGGCATCTACATGAAAGGAAGAAGGGCTAGAGCATCTATATAAAAACTAAAAGATAATTCTTGCGTAAAATTTTCCGAGGAAGACAATGGAAGTGGCTCCGAGTCTCTTGGAGCCCCTATTAGGGAGCTACAGGTTCTTTTCCAGAATGCTGCACATAGCGCAGTCCTGACTAAAAAAAAAATGCCCGGTCTAAGGGAGATAACATACATACAAACACATGAATATGCAGAATACATACATACATCCGTACACACACGCATACATACTTACATATATGCATACACACACATACACAAGCATACATACATACATACATACATACATACATACATACATACATACATACATACATGCATATCTATATACACATGCCCGCTGACGCACACACATGCGCACAAAGAAACTAAAGAAAAAATATCTCCGATAACAAACATAGTCAACAACCACTGAAAACGCTGCAAAAAGCAACGAAAATATTAGAAGAAAAAAAATAAATGATTGGAAATCGAACCGGTGAATGTTAGTAAGACATCAAAGCAGAATGACTCACACCAGACACAGCAAACGTAAATGAAAGTTCTGGGAAAACTAAAAACGGAAAATTATTCATGGTCTATTTATTTACGCTTTATGATATTTGATCTTCAATTGTCTCCTTCATTATTCTATGTATAAGAAGTATGCTTCTTACAGAGATAGATTGTTACTATATATTCTATTAAATTTGTGTGTGCACTTTAATAGCATTATTATATTAATTTATTCGTTTCATATTTATATCTTTGAGTCACATCTCAAAGAGAATGGAGACAATCATTAACAACCACCTCCATCATCATATTGAGTTTCTCCGAGCTCATTTTCCCTTAATTGATTTTCCTGCTCAACCAGATCTACTGCAGATTTGTTCATCAACATTGCACAACAGAGATCTCTCATCTTTACAATCTTTGACCTAAGTGATGCTTTTGCACTTGATATCAACAAAGACTTTCGTGTCCGGCGTAAGAGTCTCTAAGCTAAGTTTTCCGACCCCTATCTTCCATCTCTTTGCTCTAATACAAAATGTGCATGTGGAGCTTTTTCCGACCGGCATTCTATCCACCTTGGTCCACCACAAGGTTCAGCTTTCTTTCCAGTGATCTTTCTTTCATAAAAGAATAAACAGAAAAATAAGAATATAAAAAGACTGTTTGTTTCATTCAAAGCAAATCGTTTATAAATGATTGTTTTAAAAAAAATTACGTTAATAAACGTTTAAAAAAAAAATACACGATATTCTTTTTAGGCGCAGGAGTGGCTGTGTGGTAAGTAGCTTGCTTACCAACCACATGGTTCCGGGTTCATTCCCACTGCGTGGCATCTTGGGTAAGTGTCTTCTACTATAGCCTCGGGCCGACCAAAGCCTTGTGAGTGGATTTGGTAGATGGAAACTGAAAGAAGCCTGTCGTATATATGTATATATATATATATATATATATATATATATATATATATATATATATATATATGTTTGTGTGTATGTGTATCTGTGTTTGTCCCCCCAACATCGCTTGACAACCGATGCTGGTGTGTTTACGTCCCCGTAACTTAGCGGTTCGGCAAAAGAGAATAAGTACTAGGCTTACAAAGAATAAGTCCTGGGGTCGATTTGCTCGACTAAAGCAGAAAAAGGAAAAACAAAAGAAAACAGCAGAATAGGATCTCGTTGTAGACTTCACTCTACTCCATTCTTCTCCAGTTTACTCAACTGTAAATAAGTACCAATGGAGTGCTAGAGCAATCTTCTCTTCGCACGTCAGTTTGTACATCCTCAATGTCCCGTTGAGTCCAAGGATGAAGAGGGTTGAGTGGGTGTCTATATGTGCTCACAACTTCACAGGCATCTAAAACAATTAGTGAAAGCATGGCATATGTTACCAATCTGTTATGTCTCAAGCTACTGCTATCTAGCACCTTCGGATGATTTCTACTCAACCGCTACACAACTGCTACTCGACTACTACTCAACACTCGACTGCTACTCAACACTCGACTGCTACTCAACACACCTTCCACGGCCAGACTACCTCTATTTATATGTCTTGGGAGATCCTACTTCTTTGCCTGGAGGCGTCGACACAACACAAGCCATACTCACTCGCCAGTGACGGCTATCTTTTCTGACCTGTATTTCATTTCATTGGATTAATTCTACGTATTACTGCAACCATTACGTTGTGTGACACGATTTTTGTCCGTAGGTAGCACCTGTTAGTTCTTATTCGCTTACACTTAGAAACCATGAAAAATGGGTAATATTTCCTTCAAACTTTGCTTTTGTTACATTTATTCAAACCTCAAAGAATCCGTCTCAACACATGGCTATGATGCTCCCCCACTACTCCTCATGAGGGACATGCTCTGTAGTTTTAAGCAGAACATTTGCTATAACGATATTTCTGCTTGAGCAACTCAGCACTGAATCTCTGTGAGATGTAATGGAAAAGGGGCCAGTTTCAAAACATTGATGTCCAGGTAGCAAAAGTAAAATTCAAAAGGAATAGTTGTCATTTCCTTTGATTTCTAAATAAAAGTAATTAGGAAATAAAACTTTACAATAGTGGTCAGTTACTTCAGTCTTCAACGGCAATTTTCTTTAACATTGACAAATGTAAACAGTATCTGATAGACGGGTACTTTATCAGGCAGATCCCAATAGATCGGGTACCCAACAGTATACGCCACATCTGTATACATGTCACACCGTCTCAGTAGCTTTGCACCGTGAGTCCAGGATGCTGGAAATGAAGAGATGGATGTGATTAGCACCATCTATCGCCACTTACGACATTTCGCAGGGAGGTTTTACATTCTGATTGCGTTGATTCAGCTTCCTCGCCATAAACTTCAACAACCAGCTCCGAGGTGGTATCAAAAAGTTCCCAGGCTGGTTATGTTTAAAACAGCTTATTTACTCTTTTACTTTTTTACTCTTTTACTTGTTTCAGTCATTTGACTGTGGCCATCCCCTTCGAAATAGTTACCTTGCGCAGCAATACACCGGTCCCAGTGTTCCTGCAGCTTTTGGAATCCGGGCTGGAAATTGTTTTCCGTAACGAGTCGAGGACCTTCTGCAATTCGCTCTGGATCTCGACAACGGTGTTAAAACGGTAATTTTTGAGCCACATTTTCATCTTGGCGAAGAGATGTAAGTCCGCAGGTGCTAAATCTGGCGAATTGGGCGGAAGACTCACGAGTGCGGAGAGCTCGGTGACATGGTGCATTGTCGTCATGAAGAATCCAATTCTTCGCGCTCCACAGATCGGGTCACTTTCGTCGGATGTCCTCCCTCAAACACTTCAAAACGTCGTTGATTGTCCTCCGACGATCCTCATGTACAAGCTGATGAATTTTCTCGTATATAAATTACTTTCAAGTTTTGGCACAAGGCCAGAAATTTTGAGAGAGGGGTAAATCGACCCCAGTGCTCACTAGTACTTATTTTATCGACCCTGAACAGATGAAAAGCAAAGTCGACTTCAGCAGAATTTGAACTTAGAACGTAAAGACGGATGAAATACTCCTAAGCATTTTCCCCAGGGTGCTAACGATTCTGCCAGTTCGCTGCCGTAACCAACTATATAAATTGCTCTTCCTCATGGTACTTATTTTATTCCCCGGAGAAAGAGTAAGAGAGAGAATATGGCATGGCAAATATGTCGGTTTTATTTGCGTTATTATAGATATCATTTATACGTCGCCAGAGGGCGGGGCTGAATAAGTCAGACTATTTTTAATGTCAGTGATGTTGTTGTTGTTATTGGTGGTGGTGTTGTTGTCGTAGTCGTACTGTTCATTCTTATGGATAGTTTCAACCATTTCTACACATGCGTTAATATACATACATTCGTACACAGACAGACACACACACACACACACACACACACACACACACACACACACACACACACACA
>NC_068982.1:78238141-78241113 GCF_001194135.2 Octopus bimaculoides | reverse complement strand
TTCAAAGTGTTTTGTTAAGAAAATACTGGTGCCCCCGTTTTGAACAAGATCCTTATTATTATTATTATTATTATTATTATTATTATTATTATTAGTAGTAGTAGTAGTAGTAGTAGTAGTAGTAGTAGTAGTAACAACAACAACACTAACTAAAGCGGTAGTAGCAGCAGCAGCGGTGCAGAATTTGGTCAACTCAGCAAATGCGAAAACAATGACCTCACTAAGAAGGATTATGTTTACCTCTCTACCATCACCAACACCATCATCGTCTTCACCATCACAATAACTACACCATCATCATCGTCGCTGTCCGTTCTCATCAACAGCAACAGCAGGACCACCACCACTATCACCACCATCACCATTACCACAAACACCATCATTATCATCATCATCATCTTCATTATCATTACTATTATCATTATCGTCCTCACCGTCACAGTCACATACCAGAACCATTCCCGTCACTATCTTTTCACTGCAACCTCTACCATCCCTCTCACAACATCGCCAATAACAATGTCACAGTAATTACTACAAACCCTATCCCTCCCTATCACTACCACTCACTTTGCTTCCAGTAGCATCATCACATTCACAACGAATACCACCAGAAGCATCAACCCTACATCTCAACTATAATCGCAACCGTTGCATCATAGCTATTGTTACAACCACCACTAACACTACCGCCAACACGAAGGCCACTAGCACTAACGTCATCCTCATTAGCCAATCATGTAAAAAGACACAGGTCTTTGCTTAGAACGCTGATGGATTCGCAGATACGGTGTTTCGACTTAAGTTGGCCTCCTCAGTGACGAATAATCTCGACGTTCCGAGCTATGCCGAATATGTTTGTTCCGATATAAATATCTGTAGAGATGGTTGTATTTGATTAAGCCAGTGGTCATCATCACTGCCACCATCGCCACCGCAGCCACCACAATCAAGACATTAAGGTCGTTGTTGGTACAAACCCTCCAAGCTACCGTTCGAGAGTAGTACTGTTTTTATCGACCGAAAGAATGAACAACAAGGCCAAGCCTGGCAGGACTTGAACTGAGATAAAGCGCAGAGAGTCGAATATATGCCGAGAAGCATCATATACGACTCTCTAATGCCTACCTAAAGAAAGAAAAGCAAAGCTGACTCTGCTGGTATTTAGTAATCGATTCAACTAACCAGTATGGGCTAATATCTATAGATTTTGGGACACACAGTTTTTGTTGTTAGAGCTGGGAATCTTATAGTCGATCATGTCGGTTCCAGTACTTCACAAAAACTTTATTTTAAGGACCCTCGAATAGATGGCAAAGTCGATACCAGCAAAATTCAAAGAAAATGGGTGAATATGTACTTAAAAATATAATTTTCATTTGCGCGCGTGTGTGTTAAATCTTAAACAGTTTACTAGATGCCAGAATGAAATGAAATAAAATTTTCAACTATCACTGAAAGATAAATAACTATTTCTACTCTAGGCACAAGGCCTCGAAAATTTTCGGAGAAGGGGGATAGTCGATTACATCGACTCCAGTGCGGAACTGGTACTTATTTCATCGAGCCCGAAAGGATGAAAGGCAAAGTCTACCTCGGTGGAATTTGAAGTCAGAAGGTAGCAGCAGACGAAATACCGTTAAGCATTTCGCCCGACGTGCTTAACGATTCTGCCAGATCACCACCTTAATAAATATAATATAAAAAGAAATGATCCTCATATAGGATTTGAGTCAGTCTAGGCTTCAAGATTGAACCTCGCCTGATATTCTTTGAGCAGCTGTTTGATCTAGAGAACCTTATTTATTGTCATGCGCCAAATAAATAAATAAATAGTTAAATGAATAAACTAGGTCATCAGGAGTTCTGTGAAATAACCTTTATAATAGTTAAGGGTTCTCTTAATCGATTGATTGAGATGAAATATGAAAAATAATAATCGGATTATGATAGATGACTTTAATATTTTAAATAACAGCTGATGTGATTAAAGATTAAAAGATTGACCGAAGAGTTTATTTACCAGATTTTAGGATAGAAAAGCCAAAATGAATTAATCATAATGAATAAATAAATAGATAAATTTATTTATTTATTTATTCATTTATTTATTTATTTATTTATTTATTTATTTATAAAAATGCAATAGAAACAAACAAACCAGTTTCTGAATATTCAGAGGAACATAGATGAAATATGGTGATAGAGCTTTCGTCAGTTGCGGCGATGAGTGTTCTAGTTGATGGATCAACGAAATTACCAACTCATGGAATGATTTTGTTATTGTTATGTTTTGTTTTGTTATTGCTATTGTTAGGCATTTTTTGTTTCGTTATGTGGATAAGTACTCCACAGACGCTTTAGTATATCATTACCGTAAATCAGGGTGATATTCGCAGTGAGTGAACCAGCCACAAGATTTTATGAAACTTACAGACAAACTGAAAGTCAGTGGGTTTCTAGTTTGAAACGCATTGTAGAGGAGGCCTAAATTTTTTTTTTTTGCACTATTACAGGCACATGGTCTGTAATTTTGGGGCTGGGAGACGGATAAGCGATTACTCCAAACCCAGTACTCAAGTGGTACTTATTTTATCGACCTTAAAAAGATGAAAGGCAAAGTTGACTCTAACGGATTTTGAACTCAGTATGTGACGAGTCGGAAGAAATACTACAAGTCATTTTCTTCTAACACTCTGACAATTATTCCACCTCGCCATCTTAGTGATTGTGTGTGTGTGTGTGTTCGCATATGTGTGTGTGTGTGTGTGTGGAGGGTTGATAAATACCGAAAGTTATTCATTCTGGTGCCTTGGCGTGCTAACGATTCTACCAGCTCACCGCCTTCACAAAAAAAAAAAATAATAATCCTTTCTACTAAAAGCGCAAGACCTGAAATTTGAGAGAGGGAACTAGTTGATTACATCAACCCCAGTGTTTCACAGGTACTTAATTTATGAACCCCGAAAGGA
>NC_068982.1:78236652-78237742 GCF_001194135.2 Octopus bimaculoides | reverse complement strand
ATAATAATAATAATAATAATTATAATAATAATAATACCCTGATGCAGTTCCAAGCAGTGGCTCTCATGGTTTTTTATCTTAACTGATTGGAAGTGTTATCATGTACATTGTTTTGTCATGGTATAAAAGATGGGCTACATACAGAAGAATGTTCTCTGCACTTGCCCTGAACGGGGCCCAGCCTTGTTGACTTTGAAATATTTGATAGTCAGATATTGTGAAGCTTGTTACAAATACCCCAGACTCATTCCTTGCATGTCATAAAATCTTTCTTATTGTCAACTCTATAGAGCACAACTGTACCTGAAGCCACTGATCTCCTTCAGTTGCATTTCGTCGTTGTATACGGTAAATCACGCAAAGGTTAGGAGTGGAACGCTTTTGTTTATGAAGTCAGTGACCTGTGCTGAATTATAGTAACAACGATGACGACAAAAGTAACGACTACACCGTGAACATTAAGAAGGTAACAGAAAAATAGAAAATGCACACGGTCGGAGGTTGTTGAAATATGATTATAAGTTTGTGAGTGACATTTGGGGACGCGAGAAACACCACGCATTTTGTACCGGTTGTCTGTAATTCAATACAGTCCATACTGTTTCTATGTAATGCAATATTTTCTCTATGTGTCAGTATGTAAGTCAATACGTTGTATTTTTGAAACAAATATCTCCAATAAATCATTTCAAAGCAGCACACACGCGCACATTTAACACGTGTGACTCTTTAAGACACACAAATGTGGTAACACCAACATACAACGCATACACTTTTCTCTCTCCCCTCTCCCCTCTCTCTCCATGTATATATATATATATGTGTGTGTGTGTGTGTGTGTGTATGCTTGCATATATATATATAGATATATATATATATATATATATACACACACACATTTTGTCTGACTCTCTAACCATTCTACCAATGCATTGCATTTACTGTGCAATAATAGCGTCCATTGCATCATTTCTGTGTGAGTAAATGCATATGTGAATATTTTGTGTGTGTGTGTATGCTTGCATGTATACACACACACACACACACACACACACACACACACACACACACACACACACACACACACACA
>NC_068982.1:78235442-78236372 GCF_001194135.2 Octopus bimaculoides | reverse complement strand
ACACACACACACACACACACACACACACACACACACACACACACACACACACACACACATAAAATATTCACATATGTATTTACTCACACAGAAATGATGCAATGGACGCTATTATTGCACAGTAAATGCAATGCATTGGTAGAATGGTTAAAGAGTCAGACAAAATGCTTAGCAGTATTTTTTTTTGGTATTTGACATCTGGAGTTCGAATTACACTGAGGTCAACTTTCCATCTTTTGGGAGTGAATAAAATAAAATACTAGTCAAGTCCTGGGGTCGGTGTAATCGACTTACCACTTTTCCTAAAATTACAGACATGGGGCTTACTTTAGAAAAAAAAAACATCATCATCATCATCATCATCAAGGTGACCAGCTGACAGAATCGTTGGAGCGTCGGACAAAATACTTAGAGGTATTTCTGGCGGTTCTTTACGCTCTTAGTACAAATGCCGCTGAGGTCATCTTAGCCTTTCATACTTTCGGTGCCGATAAAATAAAAATACCAGTCAAGTACTGCGGCCCCTCGCGAGTATAATCCAGTAATAGTAGTTTATGCTACCAAAGGGTACATTAGTAGTTTGTACCAATAAAGGGTCCAATACAGAGCCCGAAGAAACTGGTGGTGATCTGTATTAGCAAATATTATGTAATGAGTTTAGAGACCATGGATAAGTTCCTATGTCGTAGATAGGATCGTCTTAACTGCAGTGTAGCCAACCCCTCTCTCGAAGGAAAACAACACACTCGGTTTCTAGATACGCAACCACAGCATACATACACTAGTCAAAACCTCCTAAACCTATGAATGTTATTGCTTAAAGATTTTTCTTGAACCTTAGGAGTCATAAGGTCGATTACCCGATTTCCATGGTTATCGATTTTTTGGGAGGGTTGGAGGGGAGGGTTGGAGGGGAGGGTTGGAGGGGAG
>NC_068982.1:78223662-78234936 GCF_001194135.2 Octopus bimaculoides | reverse complement strand
GGACATGTAAGGTGCGCACCAATTTCAGCAGCGCACATGCAGGAGAGAAGCTTTTAGTGCATTAAAGCTTATAATATAGGCCCAATTCCGAATAGAGGTCCTGGTGTTATTTATTTATTCATTTATTTATTTATTTATTTATTTATTTATTTATTTGGTTAAAAACTGCGTTTCGTACGCCATCAAACACAGCACTGCAACTTGTCTCAGTGTGCACTATACTGTTTTTGTAACTTAATTTATTCGGAAATAATGACTTCAAATTTTGGCACCAGGCCAGAAATTTTGCGGGGATGGGCTAGTCGAGTCATTGATACCAATACTCAGCTTATTTTAAAAACTTCGAAAGGATGAAAGGCAAAAATGACTTCACCGGAACTGAACTCAGAACCTAATGAGTCGGAAGAAGCATTTTCTACGACGTACTAACAATTCTGACAGCACACCGCTGAAATAATGATGATGATGATGATGATGATGATGATGATGATGATGATAATGATAATCTTTTCTACTCTAGGCACAAGACCTGAAATTTTTGGGAGGGGCCAGTCGATTTGATCGACTCCAGTACGTAACTGATACTTAATTTATTGACCCCGAAAGGATGAAAGGCAAAGTCGACCTCCGCGAAATTTGAACTCAGAAGGTAAAGACAGACGAAATACCGCTAAGAATTTCGCCCGACGTGCTAACGCTTCTGCCAGCTCGCTACCTTAATAATAATAATAATAATAATAATAATAATAATAATAATAATAATAATAATAATAATAATAATAATAATAATAATAATAATAATAATAATAATAATAATAATAATAATAATAATAATAATAATAATCCATTATTGAAGCATGTACACATGAACCATTGCTGAAGCATCTACAGAGAACCATTGTTGAAACATGAATAGAAGTCCGGTGTCATCAAAATTGATAATTGTGCAAATTTCAATAAGTTTTAAGCGAACACAAAAGAGCGCACTATTGTTGTACACAGACTACACTTAGTCACTTCTTCACATGTTAACGAAAGTACTAAAAATGAAATACCATCATAGCCCGTGATATGGTTCTTATTATCTACATTCCAACGATGGAGCTTTATTTCTTTGCTAGAAACCAGCTCCTTATTTAGTGGAAGACTTCAAATAATTAAAAACAGAAGAGAACATACATCGTATTTGATGGCTTATAAAACCCACAGACACTACCACTCGTCCGCAGGTTTTAGTAAGGAATAGTAAAAATAATTTTTAATGTATTTAAGTATTAAATATTAATTTAAATATTGTAGGTAGAGTAAAGTAGAAAAACAAAACACTTGAACAAAATACGCAACTTGGACAACAGGAAAACTATTTTTAAAAACAGTCCTGCGGTACAAACAACTTTCGCTCTATCCGAAGCCATTTTATAACAACAGATTACCAGCAGAGATGACAAAGCCAGTCAATCTGGAAAATAGCCAAGAACAGTGATTTACAGCGAAAACATTCATTATACATGAGTATAATAATAATGATAATAATAATAATAATAATAATAATAATAATAATAATAATAATAATGATAATAATAATAATAATAATGATGATGATAATAGTAATAATAATAATGCGTGACAACATAAAAGAAGCAGCTAAGTTTTAACAGAAACTATTGTCCACAAAAACAAACTAGCAGTAGTTGAAAATAGAGCATAAAAACCAAATAAGACGAGTGAATTACAATGAAAATATCACATAGTACATGAATATAATTGTAAAACGTTTCATAATATGATAAAATTAGCTCGGCTGTAGCAGAAAGGATTTTTTGTTTTTCCGTTTTCTTTCTTTTTTTTTTTCTTTTTTTAATATTCCGTCTTTGAAATCCGCTGACATTCTCTGTACAGTGGCTGTTTTTATGCACGTTGATAAGCCTTGACATTTCATGAACAAATAACTTCAACTTTCCTTTTCATGCAAAACCCTAAATCCCTCGTTTCTTAATCTTCTGCCATCATTATTAATTACCATTTTCATAAGAAAATGCATCACACTGTATTTCTCTCATCGATCCCTTTTGTTCAAAAGACAAACAGAACGCATCTCTTTCACAAGAAACTGAAGATTAGATACTCCAGTCTGATCCGACTGGTAATTGAGCAATGGCTCGACGGTGATGCAGTAAATATTGACGGAGGCGATATAGGCATTTGCCACCTCGGCTCGATCCTCCAGAGATACCTACCTCTCGGTCCATTTCTGGATAAGACTGGTCACCTTACTCATAACCTCGTCTTAGTTCCAATTCAACTAAATATAGGGGCCGAACAAAATAACGTCGGCCGACAACTTAGACTTGTCCCTTTAATTGCTGAGCTGAAAGCCCACCCTACTTACCACCACTTCGTATTGCTTCAGAAGTGATGACCACTTCTTTCTAATTACACCGATGCGGTCATTCTGTACCTCAGTTTGAAAAGAGGTGACTTTGTTAATCTCTGTTCTAGATTTCTAATTCCCTGTCGAAAATATTTCTTTCTACCACAAGCTCTTCATTAAACGTTATCAACTCTAATCTAATCGCACAACGCACTTTTATTCACCTCATTAAAACGTACCGAGTATACGAAGTTAACATTTCAGGGTCAAAAGTTACAGCTAAATTTAAGATATAGCTACATACGCATCAAGATAATAGACACTGAGTTCATTGTTTGGCAATGGTAATTAACAGATTCTCCAATAAACCGATCTAGATAAACTTTCTCATCCTTCGGAATTGCTGGCTTTGTGTTTCAATTTTGAAATCATATCTTTGAGCTTTTCGTGGTTGATAAAATAAAGGACCAGCCGAGCACTGGAGTCGGTAATATCTAGCAACTCCCTCTTCTCAACATTCTTATCCTTCTGCCTAAATTAGAAACCATCGTGAGATCATGGTTTTAATTCCTAGACCAAGTGATGTTTTGTGTGCTTGAGCAAAACACTTCGTCTCATGTTGCTTTGGTGGTAGAATAATTAGCATGCTAGGAAAAAGGCTCAGCGGCATTTCGTCCGTCCTTACATTCTGAGTTCAAATTCCATCGAGGTCGTCTTTACCTTTCATCCTTTCAGGGTCGATGAAATAAGTACTAGTTGAGCACTGGGATCGATGTAATCGACTAGCCTCAAATTTCAGGCTTTGTGCCTATAGTAGAAAGGATTATTATTATTATTATTATTATTATTATTATTAGTAGTAGTAGTAGTAGTAGTAGTAGCAGTAGATGTAGTAGTAACGCTTAATGGTATTTCATCTGTCTTTAAGATCTGAGTTCAAATTCCGCCGAGGTCGACTTTGCCTTTCATCCTTTCGGGATCGATAAAGTGAGTACCAGTGAAACTCTGGGGTCGATGTAATAGACTGACCCCCTCCCTAAACTTGCATTATTATTATTATTATTATTATTATTAGTAGTAGTAGTAGTAGTAGTAGTAAGGCGAGGAGCCGGCAGAATGGTTAGCACACCGGACAAATTGCTAAGCTGCATTTCATCTGGCTTTACGTTCTGAGTTCAAATTTCGCCTTTCATCCTTTCGGAGTCGATAAAATAAGTACAATTTGGGCACCAAGGTTAATGTAATCGACTCTCCGCTTCTTTCCCAAATTTTCAGACCTTGTGACGTAGAAAGAATTATCATTGTTGCTATTAATGTGGTGAGCAAGCAGAATCCATAGGGCGTCGGACAAAATACTTATACTGCATTTCTTACCGCTTTTACAGTCTGAATTCGAATTTCGCCCTATTTCACCTTTCGTCTTTCTGGATCGATAAAAAAAAATGCCAATCAAGTGCTGAAGTTGAGTTAAGCCTTTATATTCCCACACCTTCACACAAACACACACACACACAAACATACATACACACACACTTTCACACACACATACACAAACACAAACACACACATACGCACACGCACACACATGCACGCACACATATACATACACACACACGTATTCACACATACAATACACACACACACACACACATACACACACAACACACACATAATACATTATCACAAAACACACACACACACACACAAACTGTGTCCTTCTGCTCAGATGTAATTTCTAATTCCCACCCAGGTCACTTCTACCATTCACCCGTCCGAATTCGATAAAGTACATGACAATTTTTCTAGTGTATTCTCAGGTGAACACTGAGTATACGTTTGATTAAAGACACTCCAGCCGTGATCACCCCTTTCTATTGTATATGTAAACCTTACAGAAGAGAAACATTTCAAATTTACCACTTCCCCGCTGATTAAAGAATGAACAGCCATAATCAATTTTCGACCCTTGTTAGGGGTCACGTTAAAGGTGTCTAGAATAGACCCTAGATCATTTGGCTATTCTTTGAGAGACAAGCAGAAACTAGTCGCCAAGCAGTTTATATACACATCAAATGTAGTAGCTTCTCAGAACTGGGTTTACTAATTTGCATATCACACGTGTTTGACACTTTAATTAATATTGGTTTCAAGTTTTGGCACAAGGCCAGCAATTTCGGTGGAAGTCGATTAGATCGACCCTAATACGCAACTGGTACATGATTTATCGACCTCGAAATACTGAAAGGTAAAGTCGACCTCGGCGGCATTTGAACCCAGAATGTAAAGACAGACGGAATGCCGCTAAGGATTTTTCCCGGCATGCTATCGACTCTGCTAGTTCGCCGACCTAACATTTTATTTAATATTAGAATCCTATCAAGTGGCGAATTAGTAGAAACGTTAGCACAACGGGCGGTATTTCGTTTGTCTTTATGTTCTGAGTTCAAATTCCGACTTTACCTTTTATCCTTTTGGGGGTTGATAAATTAAGTACCAGTTGCGTACTGGGTCGATATAATCGACTGGCCCCCTCGCCCAAAATTTCGGGCCTTGTACCTAGAGTAGAAAAGGAGATTAGAATCCTGTCAACGCGGCAAGTTGGCAGAATCGTTAGCACACCGGGCAAGATGTTTAGTAACATTTCGTCCATCCTTGCGTTCTGAGGCTGACTTTGCTTTTCATCCATTCGAGGTCGATAAAAATAAGAACCAGTTGAGCACTGGAGTCAATGTAATCAATTAATTCCCTCTCCCCGAAATTGCTGGCCTTGTGCCAAAATTTGAAATCAATATCAGAATCCTATCAATGATAAAATGATTTCATTTGTTCTTTGAAAGAATTTGGCTGCTATTTCGAGCAAACCTCGTGATTACGTTCAGGCTCCCTCGTTGGTTCGATAAGTACCAAAGATATATTAGGGTTGATATTATTAATTTTCTCTCTGCATCAAGGCGGAGACCCAGCATGATCTCGGTTCAATGACCGATATTAATAACATAATAAGATCAATAACGGATCGATATTTCTTCCATTAAATTTCAAATGATTGTTAAGACAAGGCTTTCTTTTATTGATTCCTCATCACCAGAATAATTTCAAATTCTATCATAATTTTATTTTGTTGGGTTTTAAATATTTTTCGCTTTATTCTTCGTATTTTTCTTTCTACATGTGCATGCATGTGTCTGTGTGTATGTATGTACGTAGGTGTCTGTGAGTATGTGTGCGTGTTTGTATGTGTATGTTTATATGTGTGTATGTGTGTTTTTGTATGTGTCTGTGTATATGTGTGTATGTGTGTATCTGTTTATGTGTGTGCGCGCGCGCGCGTGCAATTTAAAACAATCACTTTATTAAATAAAACTTAAAAACTTATATTAACACATAATGTATATACGCACACATATACACACACATGTACATACGCACACATTGTGTATACACATACATTCACACACACACACACACACACACACACACACACACACACATTGATACGCGCGCGCGCGTTAGTTTTCCTGATTTTATTTTTCGAATTATTTAACTAATGGAGAAATAAAAACACAGGCTCTAGCCTAGAATCGAAACCCTTTCATTGTTTATTTGCACTCATGCATGTACATATGCATACATTTTCATTAGTATGTACATATGCACGTATGGATGCAGGTATAGATGTCATTGCATACCAGATATACAGGCCTACATGCTAAACCTTTTGAGTATTTTACAAATCCTGACGGTGCATTTGATAGCTTCTGTGATTAGATTTGTTCATTATGTTCGTATATATGTATGTATGTATGTATGTATGTAGGTATGTAGGTATGTATGTATATATGTGTATGTATGTATGTATGTACGTATGTATGTATGTATGCAGGTATGTAGGTATGTATGTATGTATGTATGTACGTACGTATGTATGTACGTACGTATGTATGAATGTATGTATGTATGTATGTATGTGTGTATGTATGTATGTATGTACATGCATGTATGCATGTATATATGTACATGGATGGATGTATGCATGTATGCATGTATGTACATGCATGTATGAATGCTTGTATGTATGTACGTATGTATGCATGTATGTATGTATGTATGTATGTACATGCGTGTATGTATGCATATATGTGTGTATGCATGTATGTATGCATCTATGCATATGTGCATGTATGTGTGCATGCATGCGCGCATGCATGCGCGCATGCGTGTGCGTGCATGATTTTTCTTTGAGTTTAATTTAATTTCTTTTTGAGAGAGTTCAAACCGGTCGCTAAAAGAGGAACAAGGCGTTTTGAGTTTAGAGAGTTCCCGGTGTTTATCAATAAGTAGTTGAGTTGGTTGAACTGTCGACGCATACGCCCAAGTGTGAGCATCTATACCCATAAGAATCTCAGATGGAGAATATTTGGATTGTTTGACAAATCTTCACATCTTCACTCTGCCACAAATAGGTTGGATTCGGAGAATTCGCACCAGGTTCTTTTGCTCTTTATCCGTGTAACCGAGTATTTCTAGGTTTTTGTGCAAATGTTTGTGTGTGTATGTATATTATATATATGCATGCATATATGTATGCTTGCAGTTTATCACAGGGTTCTGTATACTGTTCCTTATTTATACATCACTCAATTATCAAATAATATTGACTGTTACAGGTTAAACACCGGATTTCACAGACAATACAATTTATTTATATCACCCTATTAAGCTTTCCACATGCATACGTCGCATCATAGTATCAGTTTACACGGATTACATTCTCAGCTGGTTCCCACCCAACAAAATTAAATTAAACGCAGATTAAACCAATATATTCTTGTCTGGTTTATATAATATATGATATATGGCATGTGATACATATATGTGCGCACGCGTGTGTTGTGTGGTTAAGCTCGATTTGTAAACACTTGGTTTCGGATTCAATCACCCTGCCAGTACTTTGGGCGAGTGACCTCTTCAATAGCCCCGACCACAGACGTGTGAGTGAATTTGATAGATGGAAACTGTGTGGAAGGGCGTTGTACACACACGCGCACACACACAGGGTGCGATGTGTTGATTGTCGTCTAATTTACTCAAAAATGAAAATAACACTGACATCTCATTTTAACAGATATATTTACCAAAATTACATAAAAATATCTTGAAATACTAAAGAGTAAATTTATTCAATAAAATCGCCATTGGCTTCAACCACGACCCCGAGATGACTTCGGAATCTCCTGCAACTCTTTTGGACGGTCTACATGTTATGTTTGTGAATGCTGCCATAATTCTTGCCTTTAGTTCATCTTTGGTGTTACAAGAAATTTTGTTGGTCTCTCGCTCAACTGCGCTCCACACATAATAATCAAGGGGGTGCAATCTGGGGAGTTAGGTAGCCAGATGTTTGGAGTGATGTGGTCGCAGAAATTGTCTGACAGCCATGACTTGGTTCTCCTGCTTGTGTGACATGGCGCAGTGTCCTACTGCCAGAATAGGGTCTTCCAGCAGCCACCCTCTTGACCCAGGGCAGCACTACATCCTCCAGGCACTTGATGTAGGCCTCCGTGTTGAGTCTGAGGCCGTGTGGGAAGATGAATGGAGGCATAGCGTCGCCATCACTAGTGGTCACTCCAAATACCATGATGTTGACTGAATGTTTGATTTTCACCACTCTCGGTATATGTCCTCAGATTGCACTGTCCTCCGATTGACACCTAAACACTATGAAATGTTCGTATTGGTGATTCCGGTGCAAATTCCAAGCAGTACAGCATGTCGTTTCCAAATTTCTAACAGTATGAATTGCGTCATGGTACTGTTTTTCTCACAGACGGTGCCCAAGTGACCCTACTATACTGTGTAGTCGACGAAATCAAAAAACAAACAATGCGGATGCGCAGAATTAAATCTATAAAATGACGACAATTTACCCATCGCACTCTATATATAAAGGTAAAAGGATGAAGATATCCCCCCCTCGGTCATGAATGACCATGGGATTGCACCTAGAAAAATCTGCTCCGAGGCGCAAGTCCGGGCAAGGTTGTTTATGGGAGACCACCAACCGCCCATGCATACCAGCCTCCGCTCTCCACGCCACTACAATTTAGTGTATAAGGAGGAGCATTAGTTTGAGCGGCCCAGTGTAAGCAAGCCTTTGATTTCTGGTGACTATGGCAGTCAAGCAAGACGCCATGGTCAGATTCAGGCTTTTTGACCTTGTGGCTGCGAATGTTTAAACACATGCACACACATTCATAAGTATAATTGTGCGCGCACGCCTGTATACATTCACACGTACGTGTGTCCGCCCATCCGCACGCGCGTGCACGTATACACATAGATACGTACCCACATACGTCATTCATCCTACTAATAGGCACAGACATCCATTTCCTCTCATACACATAGACATAGGCACGCTTGTATATAGATTGGCGTCAGTGTTCGAGCGTCCTGAGTCATGCCTCCATACCCACACACGCACCGACCAGCACACGCACACACACACACACACACACACACACATATATATATACACACATACACGGGTACAAAGACGCCCACACTTGTACACACGCACGTACAGACACACAAACGCAAACCGGATCTTTAATGTTTGGCTGTCAAAGTTAACTTCTGTTCGAATTGATTACATATTTAGTGTAATGAAATACTTTTATTGGTTAATCTGGAAAAGTGAAATTACTCCAGCAATTCAGTTTGTAAAACTACTTTAATGTACCAAATTTTAAAATTTTCTATATACTTTGATTTTTGAAATCTTGGCAGCCAAACAGAAAAGATCCCACAAGCCTATATCCTGTATACGTATGCGTAGATGCGCACACACAGGCACATACATATACAGACACATGCACGCAGGCACTTGCAGCCACACGTGCATGTGCGCACATACCGACACACAATCGTATACATATGTATATATATACCACCACACAACTATACACATGCCTGCACACGGGTGCATCTTTAAATTCTTTATATTTTCTTAGTTTTATTTTCATTTTTTTAAACTTTTAGCAATAACACTATGACCACAAGTATTAACACTCCACCCGATTCATGTACAATGATTTGTGCTTTTCAAAAATAGAAATATTAATATTTCTAAGTCTCTCCAAAGGAGACTACGGCAGCAGCACTGGATGTTAATAGTTATCGCCAAGCTAACAAGGCAGTCCAAAAAATAGGACGAATGCTGCCGTTGATTAGCTCCAAGAGGCCTTCGTCTCTAGCTAGCTATGTGACACACGAACCTGTGTCCATTATAACCTTCGAACACAGCCGCTTCCCCTTGCTGGTCTGGCATCTACAGACTAGTTTCAGGGTATTTGCCCTTTATCAATGTAGAGCAACCGAACCGAGCAGGTGTCGCTACTGACCGTCTGTTCGAAGGATTATTTACCTAAATTCAGTGGAATACCTCCACTGGTTTTCAAAAATAGAAGTATTAATATTTCTAAGTCTCTCTTTGTGCTTTTATTCGTGTATTTTCTTCCTTACCAAGCCCCCTCTCCACTCCATAGCAAAATGCATCCGAACTGCTAGAATCTCTCAATACCACCAATTACCATGAAGCGAAATCGAAATGTAAATCTGTGAACTCATAAGCATATTATGCCACTTGAAGAGACTCTTTTGCACTGTGCGTTCCATCTGGTGTTATTGCAGGGGAGCAGTGCAACTTGAAGCCGAAACAGTTGTGCTAATAAATGCTTTTGTTATACATCTTCTCCATTAATCTTTAAAATACACTCTACGTGTACCCTGGAATTTCTGGACGTAGATCCAACGATGAATCGAAAGTATCGCTGATGACGCCTGATAGCCATAAGTGGTGAACGTGCTTTGCAGACACACTACCTGGGACTTACCCTGAAACAAGGTTTGGATACTGTATTTAACGCCTACTTTCGAAAACTTAGTTCTTTAACTTTGAATTCTAATTATATATCTACTATAATAATACTCGTGTTTTTCTCCGCCACAACATATGAATGAAAAAGGAAGGGGTGATAGATGAATAAGGAAGGAAGGGGTGATGGTACACTTGGTAGTGGGATGATGGAAATTCTACGGTGAAAAAAAATCAAACTGCGTTTCAATTCTGCATAAGTATATGTGTGTGTATGTTAGAGGGAGTCATGTGAATGTTTGTGTGTGCGTCTTGTGTGCGTGTGTGTGTGTGTGTGTATGTGTGTGTGTGGGGGTATGGTGAACAAAAGAAAATCAAATAGCGTATCAACTCTGTGTGAGTATATATGTGTGTGTATGTGTACAAGTGAAGAATGTGAATGTTTGTACGTGTGATTATTATGTACCTTATTTTGTACTTTATCTTCTAATATAATAATGAACGTAGTCATTATATATATATATATATATATATTTGTCCCAAATCAGGCATAGGAGTAAATGGTGAAGGGAGAGGAGAGAAAATAGCAATTCAGTGAAGGAGTAGTAGTGTAAGCTGTAGCCATGACTGAGAGGAAGTTAGAAAAAGTAATAGCAATGAGAGAGAGGAAGTGGCAAAGAGAGTGTCGTGTATCTTCAACTATAATAATCTACTATAATAATACTCACTGTGTGTTTTTCCGTCACAACGTATGAATGAGGAAGGAAGGGGTGTTCCACTGATGGAAATGGGATGGTGAAAAGTCAACGGTGAAACAAAAATCAAACAGCGCTTCAACTCTGTGTGAGTATGTGTGTGTGTGTGTGTGTGTGTGTGTGTGTGTGTCTGTGTGTGTGTGTGTGTGTGTGTGTCTGTGTGTGTGCGTGTAAAAGGGGGGAATGTGAATGTTTGTGTGTGTGTGTGTATGTCTTTGTGTAAAATATATTTATATATTTGAGTGATTGTATATGTTTGTGTATGTTTATTT
>NC_068982.1:78219236-78221536 GCF_001194135.2 Octopus bimaculoides | reverse complement strand
CTGAGGTAAACTTCGGAGGGAACCAGCTACTAGACGGCTCGATTGGTCTTTCGTTCCTACACCCGGTTTCGACGGTACTTTATTTTATCGACCGTGAAAGCATGGAAAGGAAGTTGACTTCCGCCGGATTTGAACTCAGAACGTAAAGAACAGGAAGAAACGCTGTTAAAACATCTTATCTATGGCGTTAATGATTCTGCCAGCTCGTTGCCTTACTAATAATGATTTGAAATTTTGGCACAAAGCCAGCAAGTTCGTGGAGGGAGCTAGTCGATTACATCGACCCCAGTACTCAGCTGGTACTTATTTCATCGACCCCGAATAGACGAAAGACAAAGTGGACTTCAACAGAATTTGGAACTCAGAACTTAAAGAGGGACGAAAAACCGCTAAGCATTTTGCCTTGTGTGCTAGGCACAGGGTCTGAAATTTGAGGAGGGGGGGTCGATTATATCGACCCCAATGCTCAGCTGGTTCTTTTTTCATTGACCCCGAAAGGATCAAAAGGAAAATCGGCCTCGGCGGAATTTGAACTCAAAAATAATGATAAGGATGATGATGATGATGATGATGATGATGATGATGATGATGATGGTGGTGGTGGTGATGATGATAATAAAAATTATAATAAATCTCAATTAGCGAAGCAAATACCTTGTAATGGATGAAACAGCTAAAATACAGGACATGGACATGTGTTGTATGCTGAGTGAGTTAAACAAATTTAAAAACAACTCAGGAAACTATTAATGGTATACTAAACTCACCACCCCAAAACAGATATAGACAGAATATATCTAACCTTTCCGCCATACAAAGAGTGGCCTGACACAAATAGAAAGGACAACAGTTGGACAGGAAAAATAGAAACAAAGATTAGAAGATTGATAAATGCAATAAAGAATGATGAAGAAAGACTTTTCAATACTCAATAAAGTACAGAGTAGAAACGAGACAATAAATTCAGATCACAATAAATTTAGGCAACAGAAATGGCTAAAAAGAAAAAAAGACATAAAAACAATTACAAAACATACTCAAGAAAAAAAGACTTCATGGCCAATATCCTACGAGGCTCGACAGAGAAATTAGAAGAATGAAAGATGACCATGGTTGAAAAACTTAGGACTAACATTAGAAACGGAAGGAGTGATTTTAGCTGCACAGGTCCAATGACCACAGACAATTAAAAGAATAAAATAATGAAAATGAATCATTTCCAGTTGGCCATAGGAGTTGGAAGGCCTTCCATTTCGATTGGAACAATACCTCTAAAACGACTGAACCTACACCAAATGATCTTGGACGCATTTTCAAGTTGAGAAGAAACCCTCCGCATAACACCAGTTGGGTGAGTTCAAAAAGGCGTAGGTGGGTGGTAAGGCGTTTGCTTCGCAATCATATGATTTTGGGTTCAGTCCTACTGTGCAGTACCTTGGGCAAGTGTCTTCTACTGTATGCCAAGCCAACGAAAGTCGGAGTGGATTTGGTAGGCGGAAACTGAAAGAAGCCTGTTGTATATGTATGTTTGTGTTTTTCCCCACCACTGCTTGACAACCGATGTTAGTTTAGCGGTTCGGCAGAAGAAACCGATAGAATAAGTAGCATATTTTTGTTTAATATAAGAAGGCATTGTGGTGTATTCGTTCGAATAAAGCCCTTCATGTCGGTGCCTCAGCATGACAACAGTCTAATTCCTAAAAAAAAAACAAGAAAAGATAAATGATATGTATGTATGTATGTATGTATGTGCGTATGGAAAACTTTGAAAGGTGCAGCCCAAGAGAAAAAGATCCCCACACACACAAACATATATATACTTACACACACATATATATGTATGTATTATGCATGTATATACATATATATAAAGTGCGCACGTGTGTGCGTGTGTGTGTGGTTGCGTGCGTGAGTATATAGGTATGCGGGTGTGTTGAAAGATAGC
This sequence comes from Octopus bimaculoides, assembly GCF_001194135.2. NCBI lineage: Eukaryota > Metazoa > Mollusca > Cephalopoda > Octopoda > Octopodidae > Octopus > Octopus bimaculoides. The sequence goes on along the minus strand of NC_068982.1, from coordinate 78,219,591 downwards.
CAACCTTCTGTTCTGTTAAACACTAACTTCATACAACCAACTCCGTTATTTGGGGAACACCTCCTACTTAACCCCAGGTCAAGGCCAGTATACAAACTTTTATCGTGGCCCACATTCCTACCAACTTACACTGTAACTTCTGATAACATATCACCATCACCATCACCATCACCACCACAACCGTCACACCACCATCTTTATCATCATCATCATCATCATCATCATCATCATCTTCTTCTTCTTCTTCTTCTTCTTCTTCTTCTTCTTCTTCTTCTTCTTCATCTTCTTCTTCTTCTTCTTCTTCTTCTTCTTCTTCTTCTTCTTCTTCTTCTTCTTCTTCTTCTTCTTCTTCTTC
>NC_068982.1:78215878-78218947 GCF_001194135.2 Octopus bimaculoides | reverse complement strand
TATATATATATGACCTTTACGTCTTGCCAACTATCTTTTAAAAATTCTTTTATTTATTTAGCCTGGGAGGAGGGGTATTGCTCATAACCTTTGCAAGATCGGTGAGCTTGTCACAGGTCAACACTCACAGGGTAGACACATGCGAGGAGAAGATTCCAGAGGGATAACAGATGGGGAAGAAAGGTTTGGACATTGTAGGTCGTGCGGGACTGGGAGGTGAGGTATAGACGCGGCAAGTGTGACAAGAGGTGAAAAGATGAGTGGATGGGTGGTCTCTAAAAGGTCTAAATGGACTGTCCTGAAGTTTTTTTCTTTTGCTTGTTGATTTTATGTGTGATACATTCACAGAGAGAGTCTTTCGCTACTAATTGTATGGATAATTTCAGAGTGTAATATATGTAAGATCTATATATATATAGCATTTGCGGTGCAGTATATTCGAAGTATTCGATTCAGTCGTAGTGTCCCTCCTCTGCTGCCTCCTCCCCCTCCTCTTCATTATCATCATCATCGTCGTCGTCGTCGTCGTCGTCGTCGTCGTCGTCGTCGTCGTCGTCGTTGTCATCATCTTCATTGTCACCGTCATCTCTTCTCTGTCTGTCTACCCCTCTCTCTCCCACCTCTCTCAGATATCTCTCTTTAATGTCTGACGCGGCGGCAACGTCCTGCGCGCCCACGAAACCCCAAGTAGTATAGATACACTAACTAATATTAAAGTACATCTAATTCCAGCCGAATACGTTAATTGAGAGCTACTTTATTTCCTTTGTTCCATCATTCATATACATACATACACACATACATACATACATACATACATACGTACATATACAGTGTATGTTGTGTATGTATACACTCAGGTATTGGCATACATGCACACGCACGCTTGCATGCGCACACACACACACATACAGACACACATGCAACGCACACACACCCACACGCACACACACATTGATCATTCTTAACTTTACCAAGTGAGTAGGAATGTTTCACCGAGTAGGTCTAAAAAGACCCAAGTATTCGGCATCGTCACCATTTCACCTAAAATCAGTCTCACACAGCATATTTTCTCTATTCTATAAAATTTCAATTTATCGATTTTATTGCATTTGTCTCCCTTGATATTAAGAGCTGCTCATCTCTTGAGGGCGTTTTTGACTGCTAATTCCTTAAATAATCTTTGTTAATCGAAGTTGTTTTTAGTTCACTTTATTATAAATGTGATATTCCACCGCTTATGCTTTATATGCAGGACGCTACTTCGTTGTATATTTAGTCCAGCCATCTTGTTAAAAGGCAGACGACTGAAGAGAAAGAAAAAATAAAATAGCAGTATCTTAAAGCAAGTTTGAACAACGGATCAGAGGATGTGATATTTGATGGATTAGGGATGCCTGTATATGTATGTTTGTGTGGTGAAGTAAATTGCGTGTGATAAAGTAAATTGGAGGTAATTATTAAGAAAATTAGATGACAAATAAGAGAGAAATTGAATGGAGTAAGGAAGAAATAGAAAAAAAATGGAGAGTGAGGCTGACGTCAAATGGTTGGAATGTAGAAGTAGGGAGGAAGTGAAGTCGTAAAGATTGAGGCTGAGTACGATGAGATGGGTGAGAGAAATATGTGATGGAGTGCAGACTTAAAGTTCTGAGACGTGTATGTCAATGTGTAATACCACTTCTGCTCACGGAGTATTTAGATCAATGTGGTTGATGTTTGTATTGAAAATTGTTAAGAGATAGATTGGTGAGTGAGAAATCTGCTGTAATTTACAGTTCTTTGGGGAAAAGGTTTGGATGATATAATTATATGTGAAATTATGGAATAAGAGAGCAAGGAACACCTCTTTGCTCCATTGTTGAGGACAGTTTTTCATATCTAACCTTATCTTTATCCACGCTGCTATGGGCTGTCCTACCAAAAGTTATGAACATGTAAGTGTGATGGTAGAGACTCGTTCGATCAATAGCTTACCAGTAGATAATTACCAAAGCATATGGATAATATAGCTCTATGTGTTACATATTGTCTGTGTTGTATAAAATTGAAGAGAACTGAATGCAGTGATAAAGATGTTTTAGCTAAGGTATGTGGTGGTGGTGGGGGGAGCATTGTGGTAGCGGAAATTTGTGTCGATTAGATATCAAACGTGATTGAGAAAATTGAAAAGTGTTCCAAATAGATGTAGTTATTTAGACGAGGATTTAAAGAAATATCTTCATAACGTGATTTAGAAAATGGAGGCAATTGTATCAAATGAATTAACGTGTGATATAGAGTTGACCAATTGACTAGTACAGAGCAATAGAAACAGTTGTTATGACGATTGAAAGACAAAGAGAAAAGGATATAATACAGAAATAAGACAGTGACTAACCGTAGAAATGTGTGTGTGCATGTATGTATGTATGTATGTATGTATGCGTGTGCGTGCATGTATGCAAACTTTTCACCCTTTCTTTCTCTTCCCGTCATTAATTTAAACCATGTCTAGTTCTGCAATTCTTAAACCCCATCTCTTTCTTCTAGAGATCTAACCACTATTGCCCTCCCCTTTCTCTGTAGTCCTCCCTCTCACTTCCACTCTTTATATCTCTAACAACTGTTTCCCTCCCTCTTTCTCTCTTCCTCACTCTCCACTTTCTCCCCCCTCTCTCTCTTCCTTCTCTAAAAATCGATTAACATATTTATCGAGAGGCGGTGGCGGGGCAGAGGTTTGGCCAATAGATTAGAAGCTTCGCGGGAGTGTAATAGCAAAGACGTTTAACTTAAAAAGCTGATTGTTATCTCTGATGACTGGTGTGATACAGGATAAAAATGTTAACATTACCCGTGGATATATGTTAACATTTCTCGTAGGGGGAACTCCAACAAACTAAAGACAGAACAATTGAACATGTACAATAAATATATAGGGAACACTATTTGACTCTTGCTTACATACACATATAAATGTAATATAATCTAGACGATCACGCCATAAGATGGAATGTATGTATGTATGTATGTCTGTCTGTATGTATGTTCATATATATATATATATATATATATATATATATATATATA
>NC_068982.1:78213590-78215485 GCF_001194135.2 Octopus bimaculoides | reverse complement strand
ACAGGTGTAGGAACAATAAGCAGGTTTATTAGTTTCAGGCTCGGGAAGAATCGAAAAGTCTTTTATGTTTCGAGCCTACACTCTTCGACAGAAAGGATTAAGAGATAGAAAGAAAAAAAAAAAAAAAACGGAGAAAGAATGAAAAAAAAATGTGAGACAAAAATATGTGTAGAGATTAACGGTACATTTGGCTTTTGTATCTGGTTTGCAAGATTCTTTATGTGCATTGGTGTGTTGAAACAAATTTTGTTATGTTTAGGGACAGTCATCATGTCAATATAATTAACATATACACTGGTTCAATTCCACTCATTTACTAAATATCCGATTGTTTTGTTTTTGTTTGTCAAAGCTCTTTCGTTGCCTTTTGCAACCCTTTCGGTGAGTATCGACTTAGTCCATTATACAGGCCATGTTTATCTGATCGAGATTTTGTTGTGTGCGTATGTGCACGTGCCAGCGTGCTCATGCGCTTGTGTGTATGTATATTCATGTATTTTCATGTATGTATGCATATTCATGTGTTTGTGTGTGTGTGTGTGCGTGCGTGCTTGTGTGTTTGTATTTGTATGTATGTATGTATGTATGTATGTATGTGTGCGTGTGTGTGTGTGTGTGTGTGTGTGTACCTCTACTTCCTTGTGCGTGCGTGTTTGAGTTTGTGTGTGTGTGTGTGTGTGTGTGTATGAGATTGTGCGTGTATGCACGTGTGCCTGTTGGGACTGTACTGAAGAAACCGGGAGAAGCATAACGGAGAGTATTACACACACGCGCGCGCACATGCATGCATGCATACATGCACGTATGAATATATATAGGTGTATGTGTATGCGTATGTGTATACATATATATGATGTATATGCATCTATATGTATGTATCCACATATCCTGACGCATATATAATACATACACCCAAATATCTACATATAAAATACACACACACACACACACACACATACACACATACACACAGGTACACACACACACACATGAATATATATATATATATATAATAATACAAAGAATATATATACATGTATACACACATATATGTACATACTTACATCTACATGTGTATATACATGCATATCAGGGTACAGGACGTTAGAACAATAAACTACAGACAACGGAACGAACACATAGGAAAACGGAAAGCCCCTTGGAATATCCCTTCATCAGCTGTCTCTATTCTATCTAGACGTTTCGTATATGAATGTACGCATTTATTATACACAGACATATATTTATATCATGTAATATAATGTAATATAATATAATATGATATAATATAATATAATATTTCTGATTTAGTGCTAAGAAGTTATACATTGGCTCAAATTTCATGTAGCATGCGGTGAATTTATGTTAATTTATGTTCCCTACTCTGTTTTTTCTCTACATTAACGGGCTAATTATTGTTGATAGTAACCACACCCATTGATAACGAAATTGATACCATCTCTAACTCCTCCTTACTCTATAGATGGTGTACACAACCTGGATATTCTATGATAGACTTTGCACCATTTCCAGGAGCAATGACTGCAAAAACCTTATCTGATGGAAGTCTGACGAGTTAGTGTCGTTCAACGACTGCCAGACACAACCACAGGTCATACCAACGAAGCACTGTACAGTACAGCTGAAAATTCAAATACTGATAAGTGTTGAGGTGACAGACTTTGGTTGTTGTCGTTGTGTAGTTCCATGTAAGCCCCTATTTGAATTGACTTCAGATGATTTCCAAACATGACCCTCCTATCTTCCGTATTTCCAAGACAGCGTTATCTAATGTGTTCATGTTTAAAAACAGTAAGAAGTGTTGAGTGTGTGTGTGTGTGTGTGTGTGTGTGTGTGTGTGTGTGTGTGTGTGTGTGTGTGTGTGTGTGTGTGTG
>NC_068982.1:78211331-78213087 GCF_001194135.2 Octopus bimaculoides | reverse complement strand
GTTTCGTTTCTTTCGTGTCCTATCTAGAAAGGAAGTCGGAAGAGGGCTAATATCAGTAGAAGACTGCGTGGAGTTGGCTAGAATAGATATATACTCCTATGTAGGCAATAGTGAAGAAAGTTTATTAAAAGCTGCCAGAGTCACAGCAAGACATAGGGAAACTAAAACACCAAACGAAGTTAAAAACCAGAAAAAAGAACAGAAATTATCTGACTGGCAGGAGAAGACGTTGCATGGTAGATTCCCAAAGATAGTTTCAGCAAATAGTAGTAGTGAGACATGGCTGTGGCTGCAGAAAGGAAGGCTGAAGAGGGAGACAGAAAGTTTGTTAGTAACTGCACAAGATAAAGCATTAAGGACTAATTGGATAAAAGCCAAGATAGAAAATACCAAGTAGATTCCCAATGTAGATTATGAAAATCATACAGTAAGTGAATGTAGCATGCTGGCACAGAAAGAATATAAGAAAAGACATGATAATCTAAGGAGAGCAATCCACTGGGAGCTATATAGAAAGCTAGGATTTGAATACACTGATAAATGGTATGAACATGAATCTAGTAAAGTACTAGAAAGTAAGAAATACAAGATATTGTGGGACTTTAACATTTAGACTACAGAGTAATAAAAGCTAGAAGGTCTGATTTGGTAGTAGTAGATGAAGAGAATAGGAAGTGCAAGATAATTGACTTTACCGTCCCAACTGATGAAAACATTAATATGAGAAGTATAGAAAAATAAGAAAGTACCAGGACCTTGCTATTGAATTACAGAGATTATGGAAAGTGCGGGTAAAATGTATCCCAGTAGCTATAGGTGCACTGGAAAATATTCCTAAAGATCTGAACAGATGGATAGGGGAAATAGGCATAAAATCCAGTTTAGTAAAGCTCCAGAAAACAGTGTTATTAGGGACAGCTAGGATATTAGGTGGGTTCTTGACATCTACGGTTACTTCCTGTAACCCAATAGGAGGGCTCTTGGCATCTAAGACAACTTGTTGTTGCCTGATGTTAGGATTCTTTTCTTTTCAAACAGTCTAATCTGTTGAGCGTATATGAAAATAATATTTTCTACTATAGGCATAAGGCCTGAAATTTGGGGGAGGGGATGAGTCGATTACATAGACCCCAGTGTTTCACTAGTACTTAATTCATCGACCCCGAAAGGATGAAAGGCAAAATCGACCTCGGCGGAATTTGAACTCAAAACGTAGCGACGGGCGAAATACCACTAAATATTTCGTCCAGTGTAGTAACGATTCTGTGAGCTCGCGGCCTTAATAATAATGATAATAATAATCTTTTCTTTACTGGCCACAAAGGCCCAACACAACAACATATAGGGAAAATACAATAACAAGGAACAAGTGGGTTTTATAACAGAAAATGTGTAAACAATAAAAAACAAAATCAGTTAACAAAAGATCTAACAACGAAACTCCTCAATAGTGGAAAGTTCCACCTAGGGCCAACCAGGGCACCCCACACATCTTGGTCACCACGACTGCCAAGGGCACGCCAGGTAGGCACCCCTCTTCCCCCCAACTACTCCGGCTTACAGATGAATATTCACACAAGTCATTTTCGCAACATTCACCCACATTTCAACAAAATTACTGGTGGTGGTGGTGATGGGGGCGCAGTACCTCTCTCTATACCCTCACTTTCCTTTTCTGGTGGAACTTGGAAAAGTCGATGAGGGCTCAGCTGAATAGGAAAGTGTCTGTCTTCAGTCCTTTCAGCGTCGTCCTCTT
>NC_068982.1:78207858-78209928 GCF_001194135.2 Octopus bimaculoides | reverse complement strand
AGCGACGGGCGAAATACCGCTAAGCGTTTCGTCCAGCGCGCTAACGATTTTGCCAGCTCACCGCCCTGATAATAATAACAATAATAATAATTATGGTTTCAAATTTTGCCACAAGGACAGCTATTTTGGGGGTAGGGGATAAGTCGATTACATCGACCTCATTGTTTCACTGGTACTTAATTTATCGACCCCGAAAGGATGAAAGGCATTTCGCACGGTGTGCTAACGATTCTGCCAGCTCGCCGCCCTAATAACAACAACAGCAGCAGCAGCAGCAGCAACAACAACAACAACAACAACAACAACAACAACAACAACAACAACAACAACAACAACAACAACAGCAACAATGAGAAGAAGAAGAAGAAGAAGAAGAAGAAGAAGAATTAACATTGGCACAAGTTTGGGAGTGGTATACAGCCGAATTAATCGAACTCACAACTTCACTGGTTGGCCTTCATTTTATCGACCCAGAAGGAGGAAATGTAAATTGGCTCCAGGCGAGATTTGAACACAAACTATAGAAGAAACTTTAACGTTTCTGTCAATTATTTGACAAAATTGATTAAATAACAATAAGCATTTATAAAAATAATTTCAGCGAAAATTAATGGAAGTACATCAAAGTTTGAGAATAGAAGAATGAAAAATAGGAGAAAGAAGGAATTTATAAAAACTGAGTTGGACTGAAATATGAAGAAGCAAATACAACAATAAGAAGAATAACAACAGCAGAAATAACAATAAAATTAGCAACAAGAATAATACAGCAGAAACAAAGACGACAGGAATAACAGCAATAACAACAGGAAAAATAACAAGGAAAACAGCCACGATAACAACTAGAACAGCAACATCGGCAACAACTACAACTGGAATAACTACAAGATAAGCAGCAATAAGACAAATAATAATATTAACAAAAATAATAATTGCTTCAAATTTTGCTACAAGGGAAGCAATTTGGAAGGGGGGGGGGCTAGTCGATCTCGGCGGAATTTGAACTCAGAACGTAGCGACGGGTAAAATATTAAAAACCAGTTCGTCCAGTGCGGTAACTATTCTGCCATCTCGCTGCCTTATTAATGGAAGTAATAATAACAGGAATAATAATGACAATAACAAGAATAACAACCATAGAATAAGAACAACGACAGTAAAAAAAAAACAACGAGAATAACGAGAACAACGACTACGACAAGAATAATAACAGTAACAACAATACTAATAACAACAGCAACAACAGCTACAACAACAAAGACAAGAATAATAATAACAGTCACAACAATAATAACAACGGCGGCGATGACAAACTAAATGGACAACTGAAATGGTAGTAAGAATCTCGGAGGAACGATGAGGAATAAAAACCGAGAAGAATTCGGAACTAGGAGGAGTTACCGAATTATTGACCAATCAACAGCCAGGATTTCGGGTAGCCGTGCACTTTATCAAGCGAAACGACTTAATGACTCTCACTAGAAATATTGTTTATGACGTTGTTGTTGTTGCTTTTGTCATCGTCGTCGTCGTCATCGTCGTCGTCTTTGTTGTTGTTGTTGTTGTTGTTGTTGCTGTTGTTGTTGTAGCAATATTCCCAAAGTTGACTAAGCGAAATTCTCTTTACATTCATAATAAATTCGTGCACTTGCAGAAACACATTACATACATACATACATACATACATACATACATACATACATACATGCATATATACATACATACATGCATACGTGCATACATGTACGTGTGTGCATGTGTGTGTGTGTGTTCGTGAGTGTGTGTATGGTATACAACTTGCACTGCACGACTCTCCCTCCATCATCTGCCGACTGGAGATTTCATCATTTTCGGCTTCTTCCGACATCACTTCTGTGTGTGTATGTGTGTGGGTTTATGCCAATATGTATGCATATATATGCGCATGCTTGTGCTGATACATATGCATACATATATACACACACAGACACATACACAGATACATGCGTGCGTATACATACAAACACACACAAACACATATATAATATATATATATATATATATATATATATATATATATATATATATATA
>NC_068982.1:78202881-78206937 GCF_001194135.2 Octopus bimaculoides | reverse complement strand
TGTGTGTGTGTGTGTGTGTGTGTGTGTGTGTGTGTGTGTGTGTGTTTGTATGTTTGTGTGTCTGTGTTTTCCACCCACCATCGCTTGACAATTGATGCTGGTGTGTTTACGTCCTCCGTAACTTAGCGGTTCGGCAAAAGGTAGCGATAAAACAAGTACTAGACTTACAAAGAATAAGTCCTGGGAACGATTTGTTCGGCTAAAGGTGGTGCTCCAGCATGACCACAGTCAAATGAATAAAACAAGATAAAGAATAAAGAATATATATATAATCGTCTTATTTTTCTGGACTGCCATGTTAGCTAGGCGATAACTATTAATATATATATATATATATATATATATGTGTGTGTGTATGTGTGTGTGTGTGTGTGTGTGTGTGTGTATTTTATATGTTAATCCTCTACACAAACACGTGTATATGTATGCATATATATATATGTGTGTATGTGTGTGTGTATGTGTGTGTGTACGTGTGTGTGTGTATACATTTATATATATATGTATGTATATATGTATGTATATATGTATGTTCGGGCTAAATTGAACTATAATCTGGCTATAATCTAGTTGATTATTATCTATGTGTTCTTTCTTTCAGTAACGGCTTGATGTTTTGCTAAAAAGCGTTGAAGAGCATGAAGAATAAATTTTTGTTGAGAAAACTTAGTATACGTGGAGGACTGGAAAAATTACCTATATCATGACCATTCGCGCCAGATTAGCAAGATGCCAACATCATGACCGTGGCACAATGCTCTGCAAAGGCTTTAAGACATGACGAAGACATCATAAAAACAAAATCCCCGCTCCCACAAACTATGAATGTCTTGGGCTGTCTCCACGGAAGGTGACGTCATGCCGCCGCATATCTTTGAACAGGGCCTTCGGCTCAATTCAGACGGCTATGTGAAGTTGTTGGGGACTGTGATCAAACCCCAAGTGAAGAGAGTTGCTGCAGGAAGGTCATATGTGTAGCAGGAAAAGAGTCAGAAGTGGTTGTCGGAGAATTTCTACATCATCAACCCCAGTCTCTGGCCTCTTAACCTCCTACCCGCACTCCACCCGATTGTAATCTCATAGATTACTATGTGTGGGGTGCGTTTCAGAAAGACATCAACCGCTCTGCCTGCAACACCAAAGCGGTGCTGGTGGCCAAGGTCAAGGAGGTGTTCGAAGGTCTTGCCAGGGACACTGTAAGGAACGCATGCGCCAGGTTCCGGAACCGTCTTGAGGCCTTGGTGGAAGCTAAGAGCAGCTACTTGGAGTAAACTATAATCTCCCAGCTATAATCTAGTTGGTGTGATTTGATATTTTAAAAATACTTTTAATTTTGGATGGGATATTGTGCTTTCTTTTTCTTCAACGTAAACTGTCAAATTTAGTCCGAACACCTTGTGTGTGTGTGTGTGTGTGTGTGTGTGTGTGTGTGTGTGTGTGTGTGTGTGTGTGTGTGTGTGTGTGTGTGTGTGTGTGTGTGTGTGTGTGTGTGTGTGTAGCAGTGTTATTAGTGAGGAGCAAAATACTTCATAAGCTCTCTGTCGGTACACCAGGCTAACAATATTCTTTTCTACTATAGGCACAAGGCCCGAAATTTTTTGAGAAGGGACCCAGTCGATTAGATCGACCCCAGTACGCAACTGGTATTTAATTTATCGACCCGAAAGGATGAATGGCAAAGTCGACCTCGGCAGAATTTGAACTCAGAACGCAAAGACAGATGAAACACTGCTAAGTATTTAGCCCGCCGTGCCAGCTCACCGCCTTACCAAACTAACAATATTGTTTAGATTAGTAAAGGACTTCAACTATACTTGTGGCTGGGTCTGAGGTTATGGTTCATCATCATTCTATGGTTGTGTTCGAGTTATACTTGTTTTTACACAAAGTGATATACAAAACAAGGTATAAATAATGGTCATTATATATTTTTCCTTTATTAGAGTAAATTCGGCTTACAACAGTTTCCAGTTGTCATTATAGGCTCATTACTGACAGGTCATTCAATTTTTCTCAGCTGATCAATAGACCAATTGAGGAAACCTACCAGTAACCTATAATGACTATTGGAAACAGCTGTAAGCCAAATTTACTCAAATAAAGGAAAAATAGGCATTGACCATTATTATACTTTGTCTTATATATATATATATATATATATATATATATATATATATATAACATGAGAGGTTGCCTATAAGATACCTGGTTACACTATCTTACGTAGGTTTCAGTAACACACATTGATGATTATTTACATATTGCAAATTACATAATCAAGATTTATTGTGTAGTCGTCAGAGACGTGTCACTTTTATGGGCATCAATATTGAATTGTCTCCCCGAGGTTGATTCGTTCAACCTTTCTACAAACTAGTAATGCTACATATGATCTAACAGTATTTCTTAATTATGTAAAGTACGTTATGTAACAAGTAATCATCTTGCGTTAATGAAATGTAAGATGGTGTAACCAAATACCACAAAAACAATGTCTCATGTTTACTTTCTATTCTGTGAAACACGCAAAACCCGGATTACTCATAACAAGTGATATAAATACAATAACGCGAACGGGGATACACAGAGAATTTCTAATTACTGGTTATTTGTCACGCAATTGAAAGTTAAAATTGCACTAGATGAATATATACGTATACGTATGCGTATGTATGTATGTATGTATGTATGTACGTACGTATGTATGTACGTACGTATGTATGTATGTATGTATATACATATATATATATGTATATATATATATATGTATATATATATATATATATATATATATATATATATATATATATACACATACGTATATATATACATATATATATATATATATATGCACATATATATATGTATATAGGTATATACATATGGATAGGTATATACATATATACATGTACAAAATTCCAATTTTGTTATTCACACATCAACTTGTGAAGGTTGAACTATGTGAAACATACATGCATCCATATCAAAACATACATCTAGAATAGAATTGTTTCAGGGGACCTTAGTGGATCTCCAATTTATTATTTTGTTGCGTGGACCCCACCAAAAATCTGTTCAGGAGATGATAGCCTTGAAAGTAAACCAAAGGGTAGGCCAAAATCAGTTATTCAGCGCGATGGATTAAATGCTTTGGTTCAACAAAATCCGAGAACAAAGGTTCGAAAACTTTCATCAGAACTCCAAACATCTCGCACAACTATTTTTGAACACCTGTAAAAAATTGGAAAACTCAAGAAAACGGATAGGTTTGTTCCACATCAACTGAACGAATTTCAAAAAAACAGACGCCTCGAAGTGTGCTCCTTATTGCTTTCTCGACTGGAGAAAGACCATTTTTGCTTGAGTTCATTTACTTGTGATGAGAAATGGATACTCTTTGATAACAGCAAGAGAACAGGACAATGATTAGATGCAGGAGAGTCACCTAAAATTTACCCACACCCATCATTACACCCTGAAAAGTTAGTAGTCACTGTATGGTGGTCTGCGAAGGGAGTTATTTATTATTCATTTTTGCAACAAGGAAAAACAGTAACAGCAACATCGTATTGCCAGGAAATTGATTGTATGCATGAGAATTTGAAGAAGAAACAACCCAGACTAGTGAATAGAAATGGCCCAATTTTGCTTCACGACAATTCACGTCCTCACACTCCTCAAGCTACAGTCCAAAAGTTGCAAAGCCTGAATTATGAAATTTTGCAACATCCTCCCAATTCTCCTGATATCTCTCCTACTGATCATCACTTATTTAAACATTTTGAGCTTCTCAGGTAATTGAAGCATTCGGAGAGTTTATCACAGCGAAAGATGAATTTTTTTTAAGATGGAATATATGACATTGAGAAACTCTGGGTAAGCGTCATAAATGAACATGGATCACACTTCGGTTAAATAAATCAATTCTCTAACACTTCTGAAACATTTTATTGTTACCTTTCAAATACGACATTTTATATGAAATAACCTAATATATATATGTATGCACGTACGCATATGTATACATATATTTATGTATGTGTGTGTATATATATA
>NC_068982.1:78201969-78202791 GCF_001194135.2 Octopus bimaculoides | reverse complement strand
TATATATACACACATACATACAACTGCGTTATTTACCTTAAGAAGACTTCTCATATGGACTCGTGGTATATAAAAGCATTCTTATTTATATTGTTGACAGACGAGAACCATCTGCTGAGCCACCGGAACTGCGAGATCACGTAATTTCGCAGTTTTGAGCTCTTCAGTGACACACATCCGGTCGTGTCATAACAGCCGAATCTCCCGTCTACGAATATTAGTATCTATTCAGACACAGATGCTGCAAATAGCCAGTAGGCTCATTAGAAAATAATTAATAGCGATAATTAAGGCTTCGGAGAGAGAAAGAGAGAGAGAGAGAGAGAGAGAGAGAGAGAGAGAGAGAGAGAGAGAGAGAGAGAGAGAGAGAGACAGACAGACAGACAGACAGACAGACAGATAAGTGTGTATTCACATATATGTAAACATATGTGTATTTATGTGCGCATACGTCACAAAGGTGCATGGCTCAGTGGTTAGGACATCGGACTTACAATCATGGGGTTGTGAGTTCGATTAGCGGACCGTGCTGTGTTGTGCTCCTGTCTTTACTTCACCTTGTTCCAGTTTACTCAGCTGTAGAAATGAGTTGCAACGTCACTGGTGCCAAGCTTTGGGGCGAGGAGACTAGTATGCACGGGCTGGTCTTCCACAAAACAGCATTGCCCGGGCTTATGCCTCGAAGGGGAACCTCTTAGTGCAATCCCATGGTCATTTGTAGTCTTTTTTAAATCTCCGTCTATCAAATCCACTCACAAGGCTCGTGGCTATAGTAGAAGACGCCGCGCTGTGGGACTGAACCCGGAACCATGTGGTTGGGAA
>NC_068982.1:78197227-78197589 GCF_001194135.2 Octopus bimaculoides | reverse complement strand
TATATATATGTATGTATATATATATATACACACACACATATATATGTATATGTATATATATGTGATGGACACTCCTGTCGAAGGCAACGTATGAGTGTTCGGCTTTTCTGCCGAACGACTTGCACAAATGATTTGTTTATAGTGATCAAATGTATGTGCCATACATTAGCTCACTCTCTCCATCAAATCGACGTTGCCTGAACAGGTGCATGGTGTACCATCCGTCAGTCAGCGAAGTGGTGATTGCAGAGCAATGTGAGATGAAAAGTTTCTTAATTTAAGAACAGAACAGTATATATATATATATATATATGCATGTATGTATGTATGTATGTATGTATGTATTTATGTGTATATATATA
>NC_068982.1:78191276-78196879 GCF_001194135.2 Octopus bimaculoides | reverse complement strand
ATGCGATCCATAGAAATCGTCGATGTTAAAAATGTAAACTTCTCCTCGGGGAAATGTATGGGGATCATCTTAAACGTAAGACATTATATATATATATATATATATATATATGTATGTGCATATATATATGTATATGTATGCCTGTATGTATGTATGTATATATGTATATATGTATGTATGTATTGTATGTGTGTGTGTATATATATATATATATATATATATATATATACACACACACATAGGTACATAAATGTTTGTGCGTATATACATATAAATGTACTTGGTTTAAATCAGCATTTATATGCACACGTGAACTCGTACGCACACACGCACACACACGCTCACGCACACACACACATGCACACACACACACCTCATCTCTCCATTCACCTACCTAGCTATCTATCTGACTACCCTCCCTCTCCCGCTCCGTGTACCCGAATGCACCAGATGCATCCCTTCTGCTTGTTTTTTTCCAGTTGACATCTACTTACCCTCCCCATCCCTTTCTCTACTTCCCCGTCCCTCTCTCTCGCTGTCTCTCTCACACACACACCTTCTTCCACTCTCCACAGCTCAACCCAGTTCCAATGTCAAAACACCCTCACAGCTGTGTCTAAAAGTGCACGTGAACCGCTTTCTCCACTTAACACAAGTCGTTGTTTGATAACGGTTCCAGCGGCGATGGCGGCGATGGCGGCGATGGTGGTGATGGTGGTGATGGCGGCGGTGCTGGTGGTGGTGGTGGAGCGAGGAAGGCAATCTATTGTGCGGAGGCTCTTATGGAAAGTATTGTGCCAAATAAGCATAATCTAACAGAAGGAAGAGGGGGATTGGGATACAAAGGGAGAAATACAAAGGTAATGGGTGAAGGGTTAAGCAAAAGACTAAAAAAATCAATAGTAAATTTTGAAACTGGTTACATATTTATTAACCAATCACAACAGGCGTACAGCTGCTAATTTATGGTAATTTATGCACACACGACCCGGCTGGAAATTCGTCGCTCAATCGTTGTTTTTTTTCTTTCGTTTTATATTATTTTGATAATAAGGTGAATGCGGATTTTCTATGTGAGCGAGTGCATGCGTGCACGCATATGTGTTGTGTGTGCTGCGCGCGCACGCGTGTGTATGCAATCGTGAGCAGGTGCTTTATTTGTGCCTCTGTGTGTAATGTATGCTTGTGTATGTATGTATGTATGTATGTATGTATGTATGTATGTATGTGTGTGTGCGTGTATGCACGAGAGCGTGTAGTTGTTTTATACGTGCATCTCTGTGTGTGTGTGTGTGTGTGTGTGTGTGTGTATCCGTGTGTGTGTGTGTGTGTCTTTAAAAGTATAAGGTCGAGTGCGTGTTCTCGTCTAACATTAGCGGAGATAAAACTAGGCAAGTGCATACATTCAATTCACACACAAACACACGCAAAGACATAAGCACACAAGTACACCTACATACTTGCACGCATACACGCGCATGCACGCACACGCACACACACAAAAATGTAACAGGAATCGTGAGATCATTTTCATTTGTGCTGTAAGTACACGTGCACCTAGAGCTGAATTGCCGTGCAACGACTCACAGCTTGTTTTTTTTTATATCTGGTTGGCATGGTTGTTGTGAACTCATACGTAGAAACATATTTCGTTGTATCTCGAGAGGGTCGTTATGCTAATAATGAACACAGGCCTTCGTTCTATTTCACTTCTTTATTGTTAAGAAAGATCGGTTAAGCATTTAAGCAATTTATTGCTTGTTTGATCAATCGATTAATCACTTGGTTAAATGGTTAACCGATTCATGAATAGCAATAAAGAAATGAAATAGAACCAAGGATGTGTTTATTATTGGTATAATGACCCTCCAAAGATACCACTAAAGTTTATAACTCCCGCGGGGCCATGTACATACACATCGAAACTTTCAGCTTCTATATCCAAACTATGAATTCCTATTCATACCACTAATAATTGGAGCACTAGGTTTTGTTAGTAAATGCTTAAAGGAGAATCAGGATAAACTGGGATTTTTAGAAAAAGAAATTGACCGGCTGATTCGTACATTACAACTGCAATCTGTGAGTGGAACAGTAAAAATATGCAAGACTTTTCTCAAGTTCCAAATGTGAATTTGTCTGTGTTAACTACATCCCAAAGATGGAGCCTTGTATCTTTGTTGGAATCTGGCTCCCTCCACAGTGGAGGATTTATTATAATTAGAAAATAGAAGATACATACATACAAAGATACATGCATGCATGCATACATAGACTCACATATACACACACAGAGTGCGTGTGTGTGTTTGTGAGTGTGAGTGCGTGTGTGTGTGAGTTTGCGTGTGAGTGTGTGTGCATGCGCACACAAATATGTGTTTATATATGTATAGATAGATAGATACATACATACATACATACATACATGCATACATACATACATACATACATACATACATACATGCATACATACATACACACATATATGTATTTATACATACATACAGACAGACAGACAGGCATACATACACATGTCTTGTATAAATTTATAGCGATATTTTTATTAGTTATATCGTGCTTATAATAGATCGGAGATGTTTGTTCATGAAAGGCTTGCATTGTCTGGGAAACCGCTCACGTTTTTGCGGGGGTAACAATTTTGTGAGGTGAAGTGGAGTAGTGCTTATGTTTATTGCAGCCACCACAATCTAGTGAACGTGACTGAACTGATACGAGGTCTAAACCTGTGGAGCACCGCTGGGTGAACAGAATGTGCAAACCACACTGGCCTGTTACATTATATGTGTGTGATTGCTGTAGTCGAAGGTGTGTTATGTCCAAGGAAGTAGGCGGCCAATTTGGCTACGATACAGGGTGGCCAAAACCCGTGCTACATCACTGACCTGGTAAAATCTAGGCGAAGAAGGAACTGAGAGTCTGGTCCGAACTCTTACATCTCTGTGAATTCCACAAAAGGCACTCAGGGTCAGGTGGTGGTATTTAAACTGTGTGATGTGTTCTAAAGGAAAACTCAAATTTAAATAGATTCATATTGCAAGTTCTTTGGGTATGACCGAACGGTATACACCACAGTTCAGGGAAATAAGATAACCCCGAAGGTCTCGGGGTTAAAGGCAGCATTTCGAAAACTGCAGAAAAATTCCTAGGAGTCATGAGCTAAGTGGACCTGGCTTCCTTAACGTGCCAGGAACTAACGGGCCAAGACACTTTCTGGACGGGAGTTCTTTCTTTGTAGATTGGTCCTGCTATTTGCTCACCCCGTAGCGAGTTTTCACTTACTGATGGCCATCAATGTTTGTTTATTTTGGCGGCCATCAGTAAGCGGAAACATTCTCCTTATAGTTGTTTACTTGTAATAAAGTATTGGGTGAGAATCGCTTATCTTTGTTTTGATTAAATTCTGTTTCAGATAAAGTTTCGTACACGAGTTCTGAGATTTCTGTGATAGCTTGTATATTGACACCACAGGTTATTCACATAACATAATTGACATATTATAAGGTACCAACGACGGCACCTTTATATTTTGGCATCACACGTTGCGCATATACACAGCTACATCATCAACCAACTGAATTTCTACTGTTATGATAGTTTCAATGCTAAACCCTTCACTGTTTGAGAGAAAAACATTGTACTTGTCCCATAGAAATTTTGCAATCCTCTGCAGAAGGTCATATCTTAAATATCAACAAAATGTATCGGTTCAGAAAAAGAGACAGCGAGAAGAATTTTGAAAAACAACCAATATTCTCATCAGAATTGTTTCTTTTTTGATTTGTTTTTTATTCGTTTCAGTCATTGG
The DNA here is from genome assembly GCF_001194135.2 of Octopus bimaculoides. Taxonomy (NCBI): domain Eukaryota; kingdom Metazoa; phylum Mollusca; class Cephalopoda; order Octopoda; family Octopodidae; genus Octopus; species Octopus bimaculoides. Next base: position 78,193,053 of record NC_068982.1, on the reverse strand, counting down.
ACTGCGATCGTAATGGGGCACCACCTTGAAAGATTTTAGTTGAACGAATCTTCCCCAGAATTTTGCCAAACTGCAAGTTTCGTGGACGTAAACAAACCAACACTGGTTGTTAAGCGGTGATAGGGCAGACAAACCGAAAGACACACGCACACACACACACGCACACATGCACACACACACGCACACACATACACACATGTGCACACATACCACGAGCCTCTTTCAGTCTCTATCAACCAAATCCACTGATAAGGCTTTGGTCAAACCGGGGCTGTAGTAGAAGGTACCTGTTCAAGATGCTGAGAGGTGGGACCAAACCGACAACTGTCATGGAATTTTCTATATTCCACGAAGAATTCTAAACATTTTCATGGAATATAGAGAATAGCAACTAGGAAACATCGGGCTTTAGTGATTAGGCATTCTGACATAGCAACCAGCAAATGGAATCTAATCTGAAATCTTTTAGAATTTCCAAGAGAATTTAAATCAATCTGCAGCTAGTAGTGATCGATAAAAGGACAACGTTACACATTCTTAAATTTTGGGTTCCAAAACATGTTTCTGTAGAATTGGATTAATATATTATTAGAAGATAAAAATTACTAAGGACTACACATAACATAAGTGTGTGATCTCGTGTTTGGTATTCTAAAATCGATTGATAGATATGTTCGATGTGTTCAATTAAAGCTGACTAAAGATACGCAACAGTAACAACTATAATGAATTCGATAACGCAGTATATGCGATTTGGGTGTTGTGTATAGACATACATACATACATACATACGTGCGTACGTACGTGTATATATATAAATGCACACACACACACACACGGATACGCATATATATCTGTATATTCAATGTATATAGTTTTGTATGTATGTATATATATAAATACGCATGTGTGTATGTATGTGTGTGTATGTATGTCTATATCTATCTAGCTGTCGATCTATGTCTATATATATATATCAGCATGTATGTACACACACACACAAACACACACACACACACAAACAAACATTGTTGTGTGTTGAAGAAGGAACAGAGCATAGACTCACACTGGTTTCAAATTTTAGCACAAGGCCAGCTATTTGGGGGAAAGGGGTTAAATCGATTAGATCGATCCCGAAAGGATAAAAGGCAAATTTGAACTTAGAACGTAAAGACAGACGAAATGCCGTTAAACATTTTTGTCTGGCTTGCTAACGATTCTGCCATTTCACCGCGTTAATATATGCTTTATATTAATATGGCAGAGACTAACATTCCACAATTTCATTATTCAAGTTCCATCCAAGCTCAAAGCAAACACCAGGGCCACTGTTTTTGCATCATTTTGACTCTATTTTTAGGTCACGTGGTCCTTAGAGCTTGTGGTATTATATTGTTTATGTGTCTTTTATAAAGAATCTGTTGCAATGACTACTAGACTTTTGTTAATATTCTTGGCGCTAACGTTAGTTTATTGCAGCGGCATTTTATAACCTGCTTTGACTTCTGTTGAAGGATTCAGAGGTGGCATTTGTACAGAAAACAATCAAGAGCACGTAAACAAGAAAAGAAACCTAAACACACACGTGCGCGCGTGCGCACACATACATGCACGCGGTCGCGCAGATTTGTGTATATTCAGGCACAGACATGGCTAAGTGGTTCAGAAGCTCGCTTAGCAGCCACGTAGTTTTGGACTCGATCCCACTGCGCATTACCACCAATACCTTAAAGTGAATTTGGTAGACGGAAACTACCTGGAAGCCCATCGCATATAT
>NC_068982.1:78190178-78191004 GCF_001194135.2 Octopus bimaculoides | reverse complement strand
TATATTAGTTTGTTTACTTCCCAGTAACTAGCGGTTCGGCCAAAGACACCGATACAATAAGACTTTTTGTTTTAAAAGCATAAGTACTGCAGTCGATTTGTTCGACGAAAACCCTTCATAGTGGTGCTCAAGTATGGCCGCCGTCCAATGGCTGAAACAAATTAGAGTTTAAAAATGGCAAAATTGAAATGTATTCTCAATAGAATGTTTCCAGAAAAAGTTATTCATTTTTAGAACTCATGCTTCATGCCAGGCTATTTCTAGCTGGTATTAAGAGGTACGCTGAGATCATGTTGATAATGATTAACTATTCATCAACTATATATATCTATGGAATATTTACAGTAGAATAATATAACTTAATTTTGTCAAATAAATGCATGTTTATATACCCTCATCACAAATGTTAAGTGGTATTTTGAAGATAGAATAGAAAAGTAAAACTAATAACAATAAATAATGGAAAATTATGAAAAAGACTGCTTATCTATGGAAACGTCTCACTTACGTGACGATTCTTACTCTGTGTGGTGTTGGCACTCCATCACTTACGACATCGGAGGTTCCAGTTGATCAGATCAACGGAACAGCCTGCTCGTGAAATTAACGTGCAAGTAGCTGAGTACTCCACAGACACGTGTACCCTTAACATAGTTCTCGGGGATATTCAGCGTGACACAGTGTGACAAGGCTAGCCCTTTGAATTACAGGCACAACAGAAACAGGAAGTGAGAGTGAGAGAAAGTTGTAGTGAAAGAGTACAGCAGGGTTCGCCACCATCCCCTGCCGGAGCCTCGTGAAGCTTTAGGTGTTTTCGCTCAATAAA
>NC_068982.1:78187993-78188538 GCF_001194135.2 Octopus bimaculoides | reverse complement strand
AGCTGATGAAGGAAAATGTTCTCTATGTGGCTTGTGTGTTTTCTGTACTCTGATTATCATTAATTTCTTGTCTACGTTTTGTTTGCAATGTCCTGTACCCAGATATGCACCTATACGTACAGGTGGATGTAGGTATGCACATACCTGTACGTATATATGCATATACTCATTTACTATTTGTTTTTATATATATACATACATACATACATATATGTATGTGTAGGCGCAGGCGTGAATGTGTGGTAAGAAGTTTGCTTCCCAGTTACATGGTTCCAGGTACAATCTCACTTCGTGGCACCTTGGGAAAGTGTCGTCTATTATAGCCTCGGGCTGACCAAAATCTTGTGAATGGATTTGGTAGACAGAAACTGAAAGACGCTCGTCGTATATATATATATATATATATATATATATATATATATATATAAACAATATATGAGTATATGCATATATATGTACATGTATGTATATACGTTCATCCACATGTACATATAGATACATAACTGGGTACATGACGTGGCAAAAGAACAAGGACAAAAATGGTA
>NC_068982.1:78186410-78187593 GCF_001194135.2 Octopus bimaculoides | reverse complement strand
AGAGAAGTAGTGACAGGTAGAGGCGAAGAACAGTAGAGGGAAGAATGAGAGGGGGAGATAGAAATAGAGAGAGTCGCGTTAGAAAAATAGTTAAAAACTTACTGTAACGCGAGTGTTCTGTCGTGATACAAACAATATATGAGTATATGCATATATATGTACATGTATGTATATACGTTCATCCACATGTACATATAGATACATAACTGGGTACATGACGTGGCAAAAGAACAAGGACAAAAATGGTAAACAAGGTGCAACACACAAGCAGGCCACATAGAAACATCCCCTTCAATATTTGTGTGTGTTTATGTGTGTGTGTGTGTGTGTGTGTGTCCATAATCGCTTCACAACCGATGTTAGCGTGTTTACGTCCCCGTAACCTAGCGGTTCGACAAAACAGACCGATAGAATAAGAAAAAGACTTACAAAGAATAAGTCCTGAGAGCGATTTCTTCCACTAAAAGGACCCTTTAATGCGGTGCTCCAGCATGGTCCCAGTCAAATAACTGAACCAAGTAAAAGAATAAAAGAATATAAGAATAATATTGTTATTGTTGTTGCGTTTGTAGGTAGTAAAATACGACCAAACTGAAGGCCTACTGAAGTGGCTTGCAGCTTCGATTTTCGACATACGCCACCACAAAATGTAAGCCTCATCTTCTTCTTAACTTCTTTCACTTCCAAAAGGATGAATACGAAAGAAAAAAACCCAAAAAACATTGGCAAATAAGACAATAGCGCCTTATACCGCAGAATCAACCAGTTATCACGTGTTTTAGATCTAACATGTCTCTCTATACAATAAATTGGACTAGGATGGAATTGGTTAGGATATTTCTCTTCCTGTCAATACTTTTCTCTGATAGCAGATTCATAATGGCTCGCTGTATTCTTCACATATCCTCCATAAATGCACAAACAGCATTGTAAGCCACAGACACATATATGTGTACACACACACATACATACATATATACATACATACATACATACATACATACATACATACATACATACATACACATTCACATTCACATAAAATATAAATTCGTTCATTCGAAGTGGATGATTCACGCCGTCGCTTCTTCGAATTTCTCATTTGTATGCGTTCGTTCAAAAGATGAAGGACACATAAACATCACACACACACACACACACACACACACACAAACACTCACAC
>NC_068982.1:78185702-78186400 GCF_001194135.2 Octopus bimaculoides | reverse complement strand
CACACACACATACATACATACATACATACATACATACATACAGAGAGACAGACAGACAGACAAACAGACAAACAAACAGACAGACAAGCAGGCAGACAGACAGAGGGAATGAGTGAAAGAAAGGGAAAGAGAGAGAGGGAGAAAGGGAGAGAGGGAGGGGAAAAGAGAAAGAAAGAGAAGCGTGGGAGAGGGTATTGATGACAAGTTGGAGTAAAGTTGGTGGAGACAAGTTGGTGGACAGAACTAAATTCCAATTCCCAGTGAGAAAGAGAACGAACGATGCCAATGTCTTGGCAGAGATACGAAGAATTCAATGCAATCTCATTTACTTTGCCCTGTAAATCTGAGATAGATCAAACCCATGTAATAAATCACATGTGAATTGCAACCATGCATTATTATTGCTATTATTATTATTATTATTATTATTATTATTATTATTATTATTATTATTATTATAGATAATCACAATGATACATTTGTAATATGGTAGCGCTGCTACTTAGCCATTTACCAGTCAGAGAGTAGCCTCAGAGTATTGTTGAAGTTACACAACATATATTACATTATCAGGGCTTTAGAAATTATATTTCTATCTAATAGAAAACAAAATGGTTCCATTTTCCTCCGCTTGTGATAAGAAATGGCTGGTGTCTTTCTTTCTGTCTATCTTCCCTTCTTAATTTCTCTATTTTTCT
>NC_068982.1:78182630-78185099 GCF_001194135.2 Octopus bimaculoides | reverse complement strand
ATATATATATGTATGTATATATATATATACATATAGCGAGAGAGAGAGAGAGAGAGAGAGAGAGAGAGAACGTTCTTTTACTCATTGCCTTGCACCAATCCTAGGAGGTGTCCTCATCCTGTACCTCTTACATTAACTCTGTCTTCTCTCTTGTACCCCTTTTCTTGCGTTCTCCAAACGATGTATAATGTGCCTGGAGATACCAACCTATCAACCAGTCAACCAGCCAGCCATCCACCATTTATATCAGTAATTATAATATAGAAATATCTTCGCTATATGAGAGTTCAATTACTAACCCACCGTTAAACTTCAATGCATTGTTACAATGCAATATAAATTGTCAGCTAGTCACCTTTACAAAATAACTACACTAACTGTTAAAAACTTTAATAATTTTAAACCTTAATAATGTAAACTTCCCCATTCTTATCCCTTATTGCTAGGCTAAATATTTTATAGCTTATTTATTCTAAGATTAAAATATTCTACTTCTTTATTGTCCTAATATCTTAAGTATCCTAATGTTTTAAGACAAACACTGTCAAAATCTCTACTAATTTCCACAATTCTAAGAAAACGTAGTTTGATTGCTTACTGTTATTTGTTAGATAACACTTTGACCTGTAAATGTCAAATATATTCAGTATGACTATATAGAGATATCAAACAGATTAATTATCTATAGGTGTCAACTGGAGAAACCGGTGAGATTACGTTAAATACAAAGAAGAATCTATTGTCATATGACAGGTTAGTCTCAAAGGTCCATGGCCCTTCTAGTTGACGAGACACATGTCCAAATACCGGAATCCCCGAATCCCTTGAACAAATGAACTCATTATGAACTCATTGTCGGCGTAAAAGGAAGGCGATGTTCTCCTGCAACATACACAACAGCGATTAGCATATTTGCGCTCGAATCTAGCGAAACGCATTAAGAATAATATGCAAGTAATCCTTTCAGGTTTCGCTGTTCATAATACAAATAACAATTTATTACCGGTTGGCAGATATCAGCACTGATGAGCGAACAGTTTGTTCATTGGAATTATAAACAAAATCAACGGTTCTTGTTTAGATTCAAAGGTCCGATGTGCCAGACTGATGAGACACTACATGCCAAAATACGGGTATCCCGGAATCCCTTGCATCAATGAGTTGAGTGTATTATGTGCACATTGTCGTCGTAAAAACGGTGAAACGGTTCTCGTGCGATATACACAACATTTAGGTTAGAATCTGCTGGAGCGTATTAAGAATATGCAAGTCATCGTGCCATATGGCTGTTATTTAAAATTATAATTCACATTCGAAATAATAACAATATTTTGAGTTCTATTTTCCAACCTTTCTCCTTTAGCAAAATGGGTAACTCATCACATTCAATTAAATTGATATGTATGTTAATTACGTAATTATATCAATGATAGTATTTTAATCTATCTATTGAAACAGGTGTAAAGAACAATTACGAGGGTCGGCTGAAAAGTTCATAGGCCGATCAAGAAACTCTCACGGAATGTGACAAATTGGGTTCTATTTTTCAGCATAGATCCCCTTGCAGTCAACACACTTCTTCTATCGGTGTTGCAGTGATTGGATCCCATTGCTGAAGATGCTTTCATCCTGTTGATCAAGAATCAACAGCATATATTACGTTATCATCACAGCGATATCGTTTTTTCATGTTAGAAAACAGATCATAGTCACATGAGGTAAAATCAAGAGAATAGGGGTTGGGGGATGAAATCAAGGACTTGTGTACTGGAACATTGTCCTGATGAAACAAGGCCCCTTTCGTCTGTTTTCCTGGGCGTTTGGTCTTGATAGCCTTTGATAACTGCCTCAGAATGTTGGCATAGTGCTCTGCATTGATGGTGTGGCCATAATCATTGTGCTTACAGTGTTAAGTTGTCACAATTGTTAGGGCGTTGGAATGTCTTGCGGTATTTTTTCTGGATTATTACAACCTGAATTTACACCCCACGAGGTCAGTTTTAGTTTTCATCCTTTACGGGTCGATAACATAAAGTAGCAATCAGATAATGGGTTCGATTATATCGACATTGTATTTTATCGTTCTAGATAACTGACAAGATGACCTTGAAATTTTCTTTTTTAAATTTCCACCTAATTCTTCTGGAGTGAGTAAAAGTTATTGTTTCGACATTTAAATTCAACTGTGGAAAAACAACGATAGCAAAAGGTCATTTGTAGTATTGGCTTCAAATTCTGGCAAATGACCAGCAATTTCGGGGGAGGATGTAAGTCGATTATATCGACCCCTGTGCTCAATTGGTACTTATTTTATCGACCTCAGAAAAGATGAAAAGATGAAAGGCAAAGTCGACCTCGTAGGAATTTGAACTCCAGACGAAATACTGCTAAATATTTCGTTAGCTGCCTTGCATCTATTTGTATTATTAAGTGTTTCAAGCTGGCCGACACCAATGATAATAGGAAAGA
>NC_068982.1:78175258-78182372 GCF_001194135.2 Octopus bimaculoides | reverse complement strand
TTTAAGTAAAAAAAATTTAAAAACTGGAATAACAGTCAATATAACAATTAATCAGATTATTTTAAACATGAACATTGACAACTAAGGTTTAGGTTAATAATAATAATGCTTTCTACCGGAGGAATAAGGCTTCAAATTTGGTGGGTGGAAAATAGTCGATTACATCGACCCCAGTGTTTCATTGATACTTAATTTATCGACCCCGAAAGGATGAAAGGCAAATTCGACCTCGGAGGAATTTGAACTCAGAACATAAAGACAGACGAAATACCGCTAAAAATTTCGCCCGGTGTGCTAACGATTCTGCCAGCTCACCAACTTAATGGTAGCAGTAATAATAACAGCAATAATAATAGTCATTATTATTTTGATTATTATTACTACAGTCATTATTATCATTATTAGTTATATCATTGTTGTGCTACCGACTCCTGAGCTTTTCGATTGTGACATTCTTTGTAAAATACATTAGTTAATTACTCGTTGAGAATTAACTTTTGATAATAGCATTCTAGTTTACTATAGTAGAAAAGTATTGTTTTTAGAATCGTGATATGTGAAAGAATCACCATACATATTCATACACACGCATATACAAACATATACATATATGCATGTATTGCAACATAAGTTAAGTACTTGTTGCGCATTAATATATTAGGACCAGTGTACTCGTTTTAGTCGTTAGAGTCGTGATGGTCCAACCACTTATACTCCCACGGTCTACTTTGGTGCCTATCGTATTCAATAAATCTCTTGGAATTTCAAACCAAGCCTTTTATTAAAGGCGAGCCTACGTTTTTCTCTTTCTATCGGCCATCTGCTTCAACTAAAATATATCTCGCTTAACTGACTTCTCCAGTGTGTGTGTGTGTGTGTGTGTGTGTGTGTGTGTGTGTGTGTGTGTGTGTGTGTGTGTGTGTGTGTGTGTGTGTGTGTATTAATGTTTGTTTTCATGTCAAAATTAACTTTAAGCTGAGCGATTATTCAATGACTTTTAGTAGAGTACATGTATATTAACTCTTACAAAGAAAAAGTTAACAGTGCTTCGAAGTTTCTGCTTGCTTGCCTTCATGAGACTGTGATTTACTTTGATTCTTTTCGCTTTCATAAAGTCCTTGACAGGTTGTGCTGATTATGATTGTAGCCTGACAGGTAAAGTAGTTGTGTAGAAAGAGGGTAAATGGAGGTCAAAAAGAAAATGCTTTTAGAGTGTAGATCAATGGAAAGGTATGGTAATGAGTTATAGTTTGGATTGCTGTGAGAATTTTGTTTAAGATACAGTCAGGTTTAGAAGTAAAAGAGATCTTTATGCTTTTATATAGTATTTGATAGATTGTTTTTGATCAGCGGAGTCGTATGGTTGATAATGATATTTGGGTAAGGTGAAGGACGTAGTTATGTAGGAAGGAGTGAATAGAGGAGGGTAGGAGGAAAATATGTATTTATAGGGTGTTAATAGATAAATAGAACGGTATGGTGAAAATATCTATTTTGGTTTGCTATAGGAATTTTGTTGTTGTTTAGGGTTCAGTCATGCGTGGAAGTAAAGGAGTAAACATATGTGTCATACTCAGCTCAAGATGCTTTCTAACCTTTTGTTAATATTCTAACCTTTTGTTAATACAGTGAAAAGTTTGCAATATAAAGGGGAGAAATAATTATTTCCCTGAGTTAAATCAGTGTTCTACTATCGCAGTTGTCTTCCCCTGTTTCTCGAGACTAAAGATTAATCTTGAGTGACTTTATCAATAGAATTTAATCTCAAAAATGTAAGGCACGAAACTAAATGCTGTTATTTAATTTGTAACTTTGTTAGCGCTAACTCTTCCCTTTGCATACTTTACAAATTTGTGGTTATTTACCAGTCATATTACGCAATAAAATACGAATACATTTTTAATTTTATCACATAACATGGCGGTTTATAGGTTTTCTATAACTGCGACTTCGCTTTTCTCTTTTCTTTCAAGAAAGCAAAGTTGATCACATGTTTAGATAATAGTGAAACTGACTGATTTATTACAGCGATGTTTACTTATTAAATGAGGTCAGTAGGCACTGTGACAGCATGTTTATCCTTGCATTGGACAAATAATTCCATTTAATACAGCTCAGTTGAATTATCATCATCATCATCATCATTATCATCATCATCATCATCATCATTATTATTATTATTATTATTATTATTATTATTATTATTATTATTATTATTATTATTATTATTATTATTATTATTTCATGTGCTTACATATAACAATTTGCATTTGTATTACAGGACAATGCTGTACAGTAACTTAGAAGTTGTACAAAGCCCACAAAAGTACTGTAGTGTCTGTCTGTTTGTCAATGCATTGTCCTCAACTCGTACATGATTATAGGCGTTGTTCTTTGTATTGGGCCAAACCTACTTAGCCGTAGACAGGTTCCATTTAAAAATGCATATAACATTTGCCCTAAACGCCGAATGACTTTTAGGCCAGTTCTGTGATACGAGAGAAAAAAGAAATTTCGCTTGGAGAAGACGTTGATATGTCGCATATAACATTCCCAGTTTATCTGACACCAATTTGTAACAGCCAGATAGACTTGGTGAAGATAAATTGAAACGTCTCCAGAGGAATTGACAACAATATTTAGTTCTGTGCCATTACGTTTCTGAGATCAAATTCTATGTGCGAAGTCAATCAAAATCAATCCTTAATCTCGAGGAACAAGGGGAAAATAATCGCAGTAGTAGAACAGTAAAATGATACCGAGTTCGATCCCAGCATAGAACAGTAAAATGATACCGGGTTCGATCCCAGCATTTGCTAAGCACCAAGTGTCGAAGAGCATTCTTTGGTCAAGTCTGCATGCATGATAAAGATAACATCATAAGAGAAAAAAAGGGACTTCTCGCATGGTATTTCCTGATTGATGACTAAGGATATACAGTCAAGAAGTTTCACAACTCTACTGCAACAGGTCATCAGATGAAGGGATAAATGTAACATGTAACATTATTGTGCAATTGAGCTTTTGAAAACCCGAACGAGAACGACTAATTAGAAAATTGCAATTACATTAATAGAATGTGAACATAAGGAAGATATTCCAGAAGATATTTAGCATGTAATAAGTACATTTAGCATGTAATAAGTACATTTTCATTTGCAGTCGAATTTACAAATCACAACATTAGTCATTAGTAGTTTACTCATGGTTTTACATGCAATAAATTTTCATGCAAATTTACCCCAAAAGCATCGAAGTGCCCTTGGCCAAGGTGTTGAGCGATGGCTCTGAACCCGAAATTATGTGGTTGAGAAGCGATTTTCTTAACCACACAGCCATACCTTCTTCTATTATTACAAGGTTTTTCAAGAAGCTTTTACTGATTTCAAGAATAATAGTTGTTTAACACCAAGTTAACCCTGACAGAGAAGTTCCGTGATTAAATGCTGACCATCCCGTCAGATTTCTCTTGTTGACATTTTTATAGATTAAAAAGAGATGAACTGTTACACCATAGTAGTATGGTGCGTGTGCATACATGTAACTGAGTATGTATTCCACTGTGAGTGTATTTGTGTCTATGTATGTAGTTTGAGTGCACACATGCATACACACAGATTAATATATTCAATCTGTACGTCCAATTGACTTGTTAATTTTTCTCGTTATTTTTTGTTCATGGATTTGCTAATACATCTATACACACACACATACACACACACACACGCACGCACATACACATACCATACAGTAGTATATGGAGTTTGGTGTGATTGTAGTATTTTCACGCTTTAAGTATCTTAATGCATGTAAATGAGGAGAGGAATGACATTTTGATGATGATTATGATGATGATGATGATGATGATGATGATGATGATGATGATGATGATGATGATGATGATGATGATGATGATGATGATGATGATGATGACGACGATGACTACGACGACGACGCCGACGATGACGATGACGACTGCGCTACAACAGTTGGCCGTTATATTCAACATTTGGAGAGACTTTGTATGCGAAATGTCCCTCGCTTGTTCCAACAGAATCAGATTCTCATTGCAGTGTTTAATAATAAAGAAGATGTTTGTGATGTTACAATGTAAACAGCAATGTGTCGACCTTGCAGTAATCCTTAAGCGCCAAGGTACAGATAATCATTTAGATATTCTAATATTTTATCACAGTTCATTTATTTCTCTTGCAACAGTTTAGATGTGAAGAAGTGTGACGTAATTCGTTTGATAGACTCACAATCGATGGTCTCGCGTACATCCTTTAGATGAACAAGGATCTAAACTTGTACAAGGTCAACTTTGGCAAATGTCTATTTTCCATTCAATTGAGCTGTAAACTCATGTATCTTTGGCAGTGGGTATCTGTCAGTTATTGTGATTCTGTTTAAGACTCGATAGACTCCCTAATGATACCCAGCCTTTTAGTCTCTTCTTAGCTTCCACATGGAGTGTAGACTATTAGTAATTTAAAGAGTGACGGACTTTAGCTCATCTACATCAAACTCTCGTTTAGGCATGGTTTGATGTTGAAGAGTGAACATTCTTGCTGGATCAAACACAGGCTTCCCTCCACCTCTTTGTATCTCTTGTACCACTTCTTGAAATAAATCTCAATGAAGATTTAGCCTTTTAGCATTTAAATCAGTCATATCAGTTCCAAATATTCTACTTGTTTAATGTTCAAACTGGCCAAACTCGATCTCTCATACCTATCCCAAAAGGCAATTCTAAAAAAAAAGCAATTACATCATCGAAATTTTGAAGCTATGTGATAATGCATGATTAATTTAAAACAATGAATGAATAAGCATTATATTTGACAAAGTAATCTGAATGATAAAGGGTTTGTGGCTGATGACAGTTCTGTGTAGCTTCTTCAGTAGCAGAGTAAGCATCTTTGCTAGTTTCGTGTGGTGCTACTGAGAGCATATGTCCTCCATATTTTCAATGTCATTTGAAAGAATGAGACTTCCAAAGTGAACGGAGGGTGGCGAAAGTTTTCACTCAAGAAATGTTAATGTTAGGTTTTTGCAAGCGAAATTCAGCTGGTCTTTGAATCGCATCTTTGGTTTAGTCGGCTGTAGACTATCCACCTTATCTTCAACACCATCATCACTACTATCATCATTAACATCATCATCACCATCATCATCATCAACACCATCATAATCATCATCATCGTCGTCGTCGTCGTCATCGTCGTCATCATCACCACCACCACCATCATCATCATCATCATCATCATTATCTCGCCATAACTTCATCGAGACTGGGGTGCCAACAATTGCAACCACTGACAACTGACAACCATCAACAAATAACAGCAGCTAAACTTTCACCACCACCACCACCACCACCACTATCACCATAAATACCTTCACCATCACCACCGCCGCCGCCATTTTTGTTTTATCATCGCAAGAATCTTGCATCTCTTGCTATCATCTCCAGTTAACATTAAACTCACCATCATCGCTAAACTTAACGTCGACACTGACTATGAAAAATAACAAACAAATAAATATTACTACTACTACTACTACTACTACTACTACTACTACTACAACTACTACTACTACTGCTGCTGCTACTGCTGCTGCTGCTGCTGCTGCTACTGCTGCTGCTGCTGCTGCCGCTGCTGTTGCCGCTGCTACTGCCTCTGCTACTACTACTACTACTACTACTACTACTACTACTACTACTACTACAAGGCCAACTCTAAGTGGTTCCTCGACTAACTACAAATAGCAGTCACATCTCCTTCAAAACACATCCTACGTTCTTAGTAATAGACATTGGACAAGGCTGGATGGTCAGAGATGGAAGACGTGTTTGATCTTATGTCTGCGCAGTGGGGTTGATTTAAGGCTATACACATCAACAACATCAGCAACAACAGCAACATCAACAATAACAACATTATCATCATCTTCAACAACAACAACAACAACAACAACAACAACAACAACAACAACACTCGATCCGTCATCACAAAGATTTCAACATTTCTCTCTAATTGCGTTGGTATCTTCAATTGCCTTCCTTTACTGCTATCACAAATAGACAATCACCACCAACACTACCATTACTACAACCGCCACCACTACCAACTCCATCATCATCATCATTATAATCGTCGTCGTCGTCTTTACTATCACCACCACTACTATTACCACCGCTACTACGAGTGCATGTGCACCTATAATCCCAGCGAATTACCACAACTCTCCAAAACCATAAACGTAACCACAACCACCACAATCGCCGCCATGCCCACCACTAACACTACTACCATCACCACCATCAACACTAACACGACAACCATCAGGACCACCGCCACCAACATTACTACTACAGACATAACCACCATCAAGACCACGACCAGCTCCACCACAGCCACCACCACTAACATTCCCACCACCAACATTCCCACCACCACCACTACCACCATCACCATCACCATCACCATCACTGTTACCACAACTATTACAACCATCATGAAACACGGACGCCGCTGCCACCGTCACCACTACCAACACCACCATCACCATCACCACCATCAACACCACCACCACTACCACCACCACTACCAACACCATTACCATTATCATCATATTAAGTTTCCATCGTGTATAGTTTGTAACGAGAAAAGAAATTCTTTTATTTAATCGACGGATTCTGATAGATAGATAGATAGATAGATAGATAGAGTGAGGGAGGGAGGGAGAGAGAGAGAAAAAAGGGAGAGGTAGGGTGTAGCGAGAGATAAGAATAGTATGGCTGTTATCAGCGCTTTTCCATTATTAGACTTAAGCGCCATTACAGTATTTTATCAATATTTGAGCCTTGCTTCACATTTACCCACGTGAATAACGCATGTTTCATTTGTGCGGCAGACTAGCTGCCATATTATTACAGTTTTAGCGCTCATCATTAAAATTCTAAATAACGCTTGTTTTAACTGCAGGCCAAGGGTAATAACGTGAGTGCACGTGCGCAAACACGCGCGCACACACACACACACACACACACACACACACACACACACACACAACACACACATTTAAATACACGTCCACACACAAAGTG
>NC_068982.1:78173524-78174799 GCF_001194135.2 Octopus bimaculoides | reverse complement strand
TTTCATTCAAGGTTATCTCTGGCTAAGTGGAGGCACAATGGCCCAGTGGTTAGGGCAGCGGATTCGCGGTCATAGGATCGCGGTTTCGATTCTCAGACAGGGCCTTGTGAGTGTTTATTGAGCGAAAACACCTAAAGCTCCACGAGGCTCCGGCAGGGATTGGTGGCAAACCCTGCTGTACTCTTTCACCACAACTTTCTCTCACTCTTACTTCTTGTTTCTGTTGTGCCTGTATTTCAAAGGGCCAGCCTTGTCACACCGTGTCATGCTGAATATCCCCGAGAACTACGTTAAGGGTACACGTGTCTGTGGAGTGCTCAGCCACTTGCACCTAAATTTCACGAGCAGGCTGTTCCGTTGATTGGATCAACTGGATCTCTCGACGTCGTAAGCGACGGAGTGCCAACAAAAAGCTACTTTTAGTAGATTGATCGACCACAGAGGAGACTCCTTGTTTGCTGAGGATTGTGGGAAGGGTCTCTATAAGTTACTAGGGCAAAAAAAAATACTTCGATTGGTCGAATTGGAAAGCTTGCGCCAATTAAATATCACAAATAATTGTTGTTGTTATTGCTTCATTCAAGGTTATCCCTGGCTAAACAGATTTTATGATCAAAGAGGCTCCAACCATGACGAACCTATTGCTTCTCAGTGAATGTGTATCAAGAACTACATTATAAGTTCTTATGGTAAAACGGCATAGATGATTTGAGTTCGATTTTACTGCTATTCATAGCACATCCAGTGACCATATAGAGGTTCCCTTCAAGGACGTACAACTCAGTGCTGGAAACAATAGCTGAAGTCAGTATAAACCCTACAGGTTCATAAAACAGGAGCTTATTCTGAATTTCAAGGCGTTTGAGTTGGGAGCACAAGACTCCCCACTCTGACAGTGTATCGCAGGATTAACCCTCCCACCCTATCCCATGTTACTGGTACAAACGTTTAACATTGTATCCTGAAATAACGTGAAAATGAAGTACCTTGCTGAAAGTCAACATCTGGTTTGAAAATTAAACCTCCTACCTCACAGTAATTAGCCGAACACCTCTTACTACAAAGCTAGGTGTCTGTACGTGAGTAGCATCAGTATTTCGGCAGTGACGAATGTGTCAAAAGAATGTGTCTTACCTGAAGGAAATCTACGGCAACAGATTCTTCTGACTCAGAGCCAAATTCTCTGCTAATTATTTGAACGGTAGAGAGTCGGACTCAAAATTTTGAAGCTTTGCGCCTCATCTTCCTACTTGTTGAGTTCAAGTCTATCACAAG
>NC_068982.1:78169793-78173514 GCF_001194135.2 Octopus bimaculoides | reverse complement strand
ATATATATATATATATAGGTACGTAGGTACGTACGTACGTATGTATGTGTGCCTCTGTGCTTGTGTGTGCGCGCGCGTAAATAATACCCAAAACTTTTTCCAATCTCCTGTTTTGATATGTAATTACTCTGGAAAAAATAGCTTTCAGTATTTTTCAACTCTCATGCATTCCTCACACACTTATAACATCTACATACAATTTTGGAGTACTGTAAATAAGCGTGGAGGCGCAATGGCCCAGTGGTTAGAGCAGCGGACTCACGGTCATAGGATCACGTTTTCGATTCCCAGACCGGGCGTTGTGAGTGTTTATTGAGCGAAAACACCTAAAACTCCGCGAGGTTCCGGCAGGGGGTGGTGGCGAACCTCTTTCACCACAATTTTCTCTCACTCTTACTTCCTGTTTCTGTTGTACCTGTATTTCAAAGAGCCAGCCTTGTCACATTCTGTGTCACGCTGAATCTCCCGAGAACTACGTTAAGGGTACACGTGTCTGTGAAGTGCCAGCCACTTGCACGTTAATTTCACGAGCAGGCTGTTCCGGTGAACGGATCAACTGGAACCCTAGTCGTCGTAACCGACGGAGTGACACAACTGTAATAAGCAGATGTGCTTCAAGAGGACACGGCTTGGATTATAACCCTATCTAAATAAAATACATATATACATATACCTCTCTTTTTCTTTCTATATATATGTATATATACATATAGCTCATTTTTGTTTATATGTATATAATACTCTTATTTTTTTTACTCTTACTAGTTTCAACTTGTGAGTCGTGGCCTTGTTGGGGCACCGCTAATAAATAACTCAAGTAATACAATAGATCAAGTAAATAAAATATATCATTCACCCGATGTCGGAGTCGAACCCACGAAAACCAGATTAAGAGTCTCATGTTCTATGCAGTGTCATATTTTTATATGTACCAACTGCTGTCGTCGTGTACCGTTTTTGTTTTGTTTCCGTCCTCTACGTTCGCTCATTTATTCCCAACAGCTTTTTGCTGTCTCAAATCAGCTCAAATCGAAGGCGTTCCACTAGTGACTATTTTGTTTATTGTACATTTAGAACTACATTTTTTTAATGTGTTTTCCTGTTTTCATTGCGGTAAGCGTAGGATTTAAGGAAGGTTTTTGCAAGTCAAAAACGATAAATTCGGGTTGACTAAAACTTTTAAAACCGGATCTCCAGCATGGCCCCAGAATAATGACTAATTTTTAAAAATATTTTTGGCGTTTATTTTAATGTATTTTTGCGAGATTAAATATTATAGTCATCTAACTTCAAAATAAAATTGTGCCACCATGTTTATATGTGTGCGAATATATTGGGTCATCCCATAAATAATGCATTTTTAAAATACTTCTTTTATTTTTCAAAATTAAGATAAACAAAGTTCTTTTTTAACCTAAAATATATTCTCCTTCATTTTCTACAATGCTCTTTCATCTATCTGGTAGACTTACAAGGCCTCTTCTTCCAAAATTCTCTTGTTCGTGACGAAAAAACTCCTCCGGTACTGTTCAAACCTCGTCTACAGAATTCATATTTCTTCCGTCAAAATAAATGATAATTAGATGGGGCAATATCCGGCGAACATGGTGGGTGGAGCATCGTTTCCCAATCAAACTGTTCCAGCCTTTGGAATGTCACCCTCACTGTATGTGGCCGAGCGTTATCCTGGTAGAACACCTTTCGTATTGAAACCAAAGACAGTCGTTTTTCTTCCAGTACTGACTTGGGCCGCTCAAGTTGCTAGCAGTAGATCTCCTTTTGTTATCGTTTGGCTTGAGTTTAACAGTTCAAAATGGACTAAACTTTTATTATCCCACCAAACAGATAGCAACACCTTAAAAAAGATTCATTCGTGAGACATGACAGCAAAGAGCACACATTCTCTCTCTGCGCGCGATTAGACTCGGAAAGTTTGTGAGGAACCCATTGACCCAATTTTCTGACTTTTTCGATGGCACATAGGTGTCGATGAATGGTTGAATGACCAAATCCAAGCTTCTCTGCTAGTTCCTCACAGTTATGATGGGATTTTGTTCTACCAGGGTTCGCAGGACGTCCTCATCGAGCTCTACAGATCTTTCAAGACGAGACTCATCTTCTAAGCTATAGTTTCCGGTTCGGAATTTCTGGAACCACCGTTGACACTGGCTCACGTTTATTGTCCGACCCCCATATACTGCATTAATATTCCTCGCACTTTCCGTTGCGTTGTTGCCTTTGTTGAACTCATAAAGTAAAATATACCGAATATGCTCCTTTGTCACTTCCATTATAGCTTTGAAAAAATAACTGCCAAAATCGAACTGCACTCTTCAAAATTTGCACTAAGAATTATTACCTACTTTTATAGCAAGTTGATGCAGGTAGTTTATCCCACCCCACCGACTTTTAGTTCATGCAGTTGAAAAAACCGCATTATTTATGGGATGACCTAATATTTCTATTATATTTCCTCTTTATGTATCTGTGTAACTGACTTCGTTTTTTTGTATAGCAAAAAGCTTGCTTTAACTACTATGTGGTGAATGAAACAATTGAGCCGTACACAAATCACTTACTAAAGAAGCAAACTTGTGGAAAACAAATACAAAACTTTTCTTTTTATTTTGCATAGTAACCATTAGTTGTAACCATTCAGTTGTCAAAGTAGATACACTAGAAAATTACTGAGTCAAACAACCAGGGTTATCATTTTTCATTTTTTTTTTAGCTGTTAAAAGTTTGTTTGACGGGAGAAACTAAGAGTAGAGGTGTATGACATATAAATTAATCTGATTGATAATTGCTCTATATCATAAAAGATTAAAGTAATTATTGATAATATTATTGATTATATTTTTAATTTAATTTTGCCGGCTTTCATTCAAAAAATTATTTGCTTGCTTATATATATGTGTGTGTGTGTGTGTGTATGTGTGTATTTGCATCATTATTGTTGTTGTTGTTATTATTTATTACTTTTTTCTTCTACTGAAGAAGTAATGAATTATGATTTAAACTTGGGAACAATCGATTCCAATGAAAATATCTCTGATGA
Source organism: Octopus bimaculoides (assembly GCF_001194135.2). Classification (NCBI taxonomy): domain Eukaryota; kingdom Metazoa; phylum Mollusca; class Cephalopoda; order Octopoda; family Octopodidae; genus Octopus; species Octopus bimaculoides. The sequence continues at coordinate 78,170,456 of NC_068982.1, read as the reverse complement.
GCAGAAAAAACTGTGAAATATTGATATCTGTCGTTGTCGTTCGCTTCCAGATCGGTTTCGTTTCGCCTAGCTTCGAAATATACTGTGCTTTTTATCCTTATATGTCTTTAAAGGGATCGCTCCCAGACCTGACACCGCAGCTACAAGTCTTTTACAATGCACATGCAATAAGTATGACAAGCTGATTAATGTTTATATACATATGCACACAAGCATGTGTGTGTGTGTGTGTGTGTGTGTGTGTGTGTTTGAACTCAGAACATAATGATAGCCGAAATGCCGTTAAGCATTTTGTCTAGTGTGCTAACGATTTTGCCAGCGCATGGCTCAGTGACTAGAGCGTCGGATTCACAAACCTGAGGTAGTGAGTTCGATTCCCAGACCGGGTTGTGTGTTGTGATCTTGAGCAAGATGCTTTATTTCACGTTGCTCCAGTTCACTCAGCTGTAGAAATGAGTTGCGACGTCACTGGTGCCAAGCTGTATCGGCCTCTGCCTATCCCTTGGATAATATCCGTGGCGTGGAGAGGGAAAGCTGGTATGCATGAGCGACTGCATAAACAACCTTGCTCAGACTTGTGCCTGAGAGGGGAATATTCCAAATGCAATCCCATGGTTATTCATGACCGAAGGAAGTTTTATATATATATATATATATATATAT